>NW_026922601.1:0-198085 GCF_032062105.1 Saccostrea cuccullata
AAAAAAGGCTATACGGGAGGACGAGAAGATTATCGACGAAAACTTTATCAGCAGGACTGTAAAGAACGTTATTGAGAGTCACCAATTCATGTATCACACTATATCTCATAAATACCTGCATTTTTTGGTTTTAAAACAAAGTAAAGAATATTCTTTACTTGTTTAATAGATTTTAAGCTTGACAAGAAATGGTGTTTGGATGTTGGGTAGATAAGGTAACTCAAACTGTACAGGTACTTTTGTTGAGAAAATGAAAGCTCAATATTAAACATATTTTTTTATAATGCCTGTGACGTCGAAGATGTTGCTGCTCCGTGACTTAATGATACTAGTATGTCCGGAAAATCATTCAATACCAATTTACAACATTTTGATATTAAATTTTGAAGACCATATAAGTAAAGATTCTTTTATATTATGTGTTACATTTTCCCCGATCATGTCGTCAAATACTTTTTCTGTGCAACAAGTCCGCGTAATTTTTGAACGGCCCTCGTAAACTAGAAATATGTCCATAGGACATGAATGCCCCGCAAAGGGTATATCAGGGGTATGTCTTTTAACCACAAGGAACCCCAAGGAACCACAAGGATACCCCAAAGAACCACAAGGAACCACAAGGATACCACAAGGACATCTCAATTTATTTTAATGAGTCTAATTATGGTTCATATGTGCAATTTTTAGTCATCTGAGTCACAGGTGACCTATTGCTAGATGTTGTGCTTCCTGTCCGTCTGTTTCCTAATCTTTTGAACCATTTCAGCTTCTTTTCTTAAACAGATTATCCAATTTCAACCAATTTTGGCACAAAGCATCTATAGGTAAAGGGGAGCAAAATTTTCAGATTTCAAAATCTCTTACCCACAGGGGATTAACAGCCAAATGTACTCAACAATCTACATGTACATTAACACCCCTTACCCATGCACAACACCACAAAGAAACACATTATCACCCACAAGGAACCCAGTGACACCCAAAGATACCCTAAGTGTGAAAAAATTAGCAAATGATTTTATAAACCATACACCTACTCAAAGTAAGCAAGCAGTATTGCATGATTTAAAAAGTGGTTATGGAATAGCTGAAGATGTTAGAGTATATCTAGTTGATAATGAGCAATAAGGCCATCCTTAAAAAATTGTTTGTTTGGAATTGCCGCCTGAAGGGTTTCAGACACTAAGAAAGAAAGAAAGAAATTATTTTTTTTTCAAAACTGAAGATGAATTTTAAATTCTTGATAAAAATATCAGTAAACAGTACCGGTAAATACATTTTCTGACTTAAAAAAAAAAAGTATCTACCATCAACAAAGAAACATAATTTTGCACAGATCTGACACTACATTTCAGTGTTTTGTATGGTGCATGTGATAATGGGTAAAAAAATGGATTAAATAAAAAAAAATCTTCCTACTTTTGGTCAATAATTTTTTTTCAGGAGGGGGGGGGGGGCATTTCAATGAGGCGGGAAAACTTTAGAAAAACTGTGGGTTAAATTTCTTTACTTTGTGGATTCAGGGATATTTTTATGAGTATTTTCAATTACTTAACTGTTGATTCTATAAAGCTGAGGATTGGACTACCTATTTACCCACAGTTTTTCTAAAGTTAATCATGTAATATACATGTAGGAAAAATTGTCAAATCGCTAATATTTATGCAGAAAATTTGAAGAGGAATATAAGTTATGAATTTTCTATTTGCAAATTGATCAACAAATATATTTTAGGTTAAAAAACAATAGGTATCCAGCCATTCAGAGAAATTGTCATGATTTTTATACCTATTTGGTATTTTTTGTGTTCTATTTCCTTCATGTTATTTATAATGCACAGTTTGAGTCATTAGTACAAGGGTTTTCATATTTCATTTTTCATAGGAAGACGGTTCTTCGTTACACACACCCTTTCCTATGCTTTACTATGGGCATAGGGGTGTTTTCCTTAATTTTTGGGATATTTTAAAATTAAGACTAAATTTGGAAAAGGGCTACCTCCCCTGCTTCTATAGAACACAATGGGTTGACCCATTACTGGTTAGAATGTTCACCTGTAATACCTGTATATTGGAGGTAGACAACCCCAAGGAATGAAATGCATGATCATGGATTAACTAATAGTTAGTCTGCATGGTTATTGAATCAGCAACCACCCCATAAAATTATTTCATTTATCATATATGCTCATCTATATTGGTCATTATTACAAGTGATTAATCATTATTATGTTCCCCAAACGAAGTTGGGGAACATATTGTTTTTACTCTGTTTCTTATTATTATTATGTTCCCCAAACGAAGTTGGGGAACATATTGTTTTTACTCTGTTTCTTATTATGTTCCCCAAACGGAGTTTGGGAACATATTGTTTTTACTCTGTTTCTTATTAAGGTCTTCCGTTTCCAACGGAAGACCTTATTGTTTTCGTTCGGTTTCTTTTTCTCTATTATTATTATTATTCTTCCAACCGATTTTGTGCACGCGATTTCTCACAAACCGCTCGGCCGATTTACATGAAATTTTCATATGTAATAGCTAATCATTCGATCTTGATAGGTTTTAAAGCGTTTTTATGACGTCACTTCCGGTCGTGAGATATGGGTAATTTTCTGATTTTAAAATGCAATTTTGTCTTGATTTAATAGCGAAAACTGCTTAAGATATGAACTGAAGATTAATTGGAGATGATAGGTCATGATTTATAGCGTTGCAGAATCGCCTTTTTGTGCGTCGTCAGTACTTCCGGTCGCTACCGGAAGCGAATTCAAAAAACGCAATTTTTCAATTTTTGTTTTTTAATATTTTTGTTTTTGATTTGAATAGAGACCCTTTTGCAGAAGCGAAATATGTAATTTATTTGAAAATCAAAGAAGCCAATCTCGAGATATTTGCATTTGAAAACGCGAAGCGGCGATTCCAGTGGTTAAATGGTTAGCGCGTTGGATTGTCACGCGGGCGACCCGGGTTCGATCCCCCATATGACCAAAAGTCTTTTATCATTTTTTCTGCTCGAATTTTCGATATTATTTAATTTTAGACCATTTGAAACAATATATCATAAACTTTTAAGCATATCTTGCGTGATTAGGGGTCACGAAGGGCCAGAAGGTCAAATCTTTGACGCTTTATATCTCGAAAAGGGGGGATATTTTGATAAGCAATATTGAACAAAAGATGGCCAGAATAATGTTCTCAACAATATGCATACTTTGAATTTTTGTAAAACGGCCCCATTAAGGACTCGTAAGAGTGGCCCTTAAATATTTCAATTTAGCATATCTCCACAACGAGTAGAAATCTCTGAATAAGTGTAGAACAAAAAATCATCAAAATCACAAGACCATTCATTTGATATCAAGAAAAAGGGGCTGACCCCTCAAATTAAGGACTCAGAGGGACCAAAAGTCTTTTATCTATAACTCTCCAATGAACAATATTTTGTTATACATTACTGAAGCAAAAGTGTTTATCTTAACGATTTGCAACAATATATGATACAATTTTGATCATATGTTGCGTAATTAGGGGTCACAAGGGGACAGAATGTCAAATCTTTGACACTTTATATCTCGAAAATGGGGAATATTTTGATAAGCAATATTGAACAAAAGATGACCAGAATAATGTTCTAAACAATATGCATACTTTGAATTTTTGTAAAACGGCCCCATTAAGGACTTGTAAGATTGGCCCCTAAATATTTCCATTTAGCACATGTCCACAACGAGTAGAAATCTCTGAATAAGTGTTGAACAAAAAATCTTCAAAATCACCAGACTTTTCATTTGATATAAAGAAAAAGGGGCTGACCCCTCAAATTAAGGGCTCAGAGGGACCAAAAGTCTTTTATCTATAACTCTCCAATGAACAATATTTTGTTATACATTACTGAAGCAAAAGTGTTTATCTTAACGATTTGCAACAATATATGATACAATTTTGATCATATGTTGCGTAATTAGGGGTCACAAGGGGACAGAATGTCACATCTTTGACGCTTTTTATCTCGAAAAGTGGGAGATTTTGATAAGCAATATTGAACAAAAGATGGCCAGAATAATGTTCTTAACAATATGCATACTTTGAATTTTTGTAAAGCGGCCCCATTAAGGACTTGTAGGAGTGGCCCCTAAATATTTCCGTTTAGCATATCTCCACAACGAATAGAACTCTCTGAATAAGTGTTGAACAAAAAATCTTCAAAATCATAAGACCTTTCATTTGATATCAAGAAAAAGGGGCTGACCTCTCAAATTAGGGGCTCAGAAGGGCCAAAAGTCTTTTATCTATAACTCTCTAATGATCAATATTCTGTTATACATTACTGAAGCAAAAGTATTTACAATGTATCTTAACGATTTGCAACAATAAATGATACAATTTTGATCATATGTTACGTAATTAGGGGTCACAAGGGCCAGAATATCAAATCTTTGATGCTTTATATCTCGAAAATGGGGAATATTTTGATAAGCAATATTGAACAAAAGATGGTCAGAATAATGTTCTAAACAATATGCATACTTTGAATTTTTGTAAAACGGCCCCATTAAGGACTTGTAAGAGTGGCCCCTAAATATTTCAATTTAGCACATGTCCACAACGAGTTGAAATCTCTGAATAAGTGTTGAACAAAAAATCTTCAAAATCACAAGACTTTTCATTTGATATAAAGAAAAAGGGGCTGACCCCTCAAATTAAGGGCTCAGAGGGACCAAAAGTCTTTTATCTATTACTCTCCAATGAACAATATTTTGTTATACATTACTGAAGCAAAAGTGTTTATCTTAACGATTTGCAACAATATATGATACAACTTTGATCATATGTTGCGTAATTAGGGGTCACAAGGAGACAGAATGTCAAATCTTTGACGCTTTATATCTCGAAAAGGGGGAATATTTTGATAAGCAATATTGAACAAAAGATGACCAGAATAATGTTCTAAACAATATGCATACTTTGAATTTTTGTAAAACGGCCCCATTAAGGACTTGTAGGAGTGGCCCCTAAATATTTCAATTTAGCATATCTCCACAACGAGTAGAAATCTCTGAATAAGTGTTGAACAAAAAATCATCAAAATCACAAGACCATTCATTTGATATCAAAAAAAGGGGCTGACCCCTCAAATTAGGGGCTCAGAGGGACCAAAAGTCTTTTATCTATAACTCTCCAATGAACAATATTTTGTTATACATTACTGAAGCAAAAGTGTTTATCTTAACGATTTGCAACAATATATGATACAACTTTGATCATATGTTGCGTAATTAGGGGTCACAAGGGGACAGAATGTCAAATCTTTGACGCTTTATATCTCGAAAAGGGGGAATATTTTGATAAGCAATATTGAACAAAAGATGACCAGAATAATGTTCTAAACAATATGCATACTTTGAATTTTTGTAAAACGGCCCCATTAAGGACTTGTAGGAGTGGCCCCTAAATATTTCAATTTAGCATATCTCCACAACGAGTAGAAATCTCTGAATAAGTGTTGAACAAAAAATCATCAAAATCACAAGACCATTCATTTGATATCAAGAAAAAGGGGCTGACCCCTCAAATTAAGGGCTCAGAGGGACCAAAAGTCTTTTATCTATAACTCTCCAATGAACAATATTTTGTTATACATTACTGAAGCAAAAGTGTTTATCTTAACGATTTGCCACAATATATGATACAATTGTGATCATATGTTACGTAATTAGGGGTCACAAGGGGGCAGAATGTCACATCTTTGACGCTTTTTATCTCGAAAAGGGGGAATATTTTGATAAGCAATATTGAACAAAAGATGGCCAGAATATTGTTCTTAACAATATGCATACTTTGAATTTTTGTAAAGCGGCCCCATTAAGGACTTGTAGGAGTGGCCCCTAAATATTTCCGTTTAGCATATCTCCACAACGAATAGAACTCTCTGAATAAGTGTTGAACAAAAAATCTTCAAAATCATAAGACCTTTCATTTGATATCAAGAAAAAGGGGCTGACCCCTCAAATTAGGGGCTCAGAAGGGCCAAAAGTCTTTTATCTATAACTCTCTAATGATCAATATTCTGTTATACATTACTGAAGCAAAAGTGTTTATCTTAACGATTTGCAACAATATATGATACAATTTTGATCATATGTTACGTAATTAGGGGTCACAAGGGGCCAGAATATCAAATCTTTGATGCTTTATATCTCGAAAAGGGGGAATATTTTGATAAGCAATATTGAACAAAAGATGGTCAGAATAATGTTCTTAACAATATGCATACTTTGAATTATTGTAAAACGGCCCCATTAAGGACTTGTAAGAGTGGCCCCTAAATATTTTCATTTAGCATATCTCCACAACGAATAGAAATCTCTGAATAAGTGTTGAAAAAAAAATCTTTAAAATCACAAGACCTTTCATTTGATATCAAGAAAATGGGCCGACCCCTCAAAATAGGGGCTCAGAGGGGCCAAAAGTCTTTTATCTATAACTCTTTCATGATTAATATTTTGTTACACATTACTCGGGCAAAATTATTAATCATAACGAATTGCATCAATATATGATAACATTTTGATCATATGTTACGTAATTAGGGGTTGCAAGGGACAAAATGTTGTATTTTTTATGCTTTAAGTCTCAAAAAGGGGGAGTATTTTTATAAGCCTTATTGAACAAAAGATGTTTAGAATTCCCTGATAAAAATGAGGAATTTTAAATTTAATGAAGGAAAACGTAAAGTCATTCTCTTTAAACGATTATCTCAGTCAAAATCACATCTCATCTTATCTAGTTAAGGTCTTCCGTTTCCAACGGAAAACCTTATTGTTTTCGTTCGGTTTCTTTTTTCCTATTAAGGTCTTCCGTCTCCAACGGAAGACCTTCTACTGATTCTGTTGTTTCTTTTCCACTATTATTATAATTTTTTTTTCTTACCGATTTTGTGCAGACGATTTCTCGAGAACGCCTCAACAGTTTTTCATGAAACTTTCAGCAATGATAGGAAACTATTTGAACTTCATGCGTTTTTTTTTTATTTTGCCGTCGTCACTTCCGGTCGCCCGATATGGCCATTTTTCTGTTTTTAAAGTGTCATTTTGTCCGAGAGTGTTCTCGAAAACGGTTGGAGATTGGGTCATGAGACTTTCAGGGATGATAGATTATCACTCCTAGATTTGAGAAGGATATATGGTTTTTGTTGCCGTCGCGTCCGTCGTCCACCGGAAGTAGTTTAAAAATATGCAAAATTTTATTTTTTTCTTTTTTAAATGTTTCTTATGTAGGCAAATAGAGTGTCTCGAGTAATATTATGTCCACCGGAAGTATTTTTTCCAAACCGGAAGTAGTCCAAAAAATGAGCTTTTTTGCTCGAAATTATCAGGGATGATTCCTTCACACTCAGAAAGGAATTTTAGGTCATTTTAAGTACTTCCGGTCACACCGGAAGTGAATTATAAAGACCGGAAGTTGTTTGAAATTGATAGCTTTCACTCTTAAATGTGTTCTCAGGTATTTAGAATAATTGATCTGAACACTTTTTTTTTATTTAAAGTTGTTTTATAACCTTATCAAAAATCGAACGGAAGACCTACTCGTTGCTCGCAACGAGATCTCATCTAGTTATTATTATTATTCTTTTTTCTTCTTATTTCTTCTCCGGTACTTTTTTGTCCGGAAGTGTTCTCAGAAACTGTTCACCAAACTAAGTTAAAACCTTTTTAGGGTTAATGGGTGTGTAGTGTAGGTGTGCGGAACGAAGGTCATTTTGCCCGCATACGCCTGCACGTGCGGAAAAGTGAAGTGAGTGAAATGACTGATATACTTAATATGGCCATAACTTTTACATTTTTTGATGAAATGCTTTGAAACTCATTATATGAGTATATATTAATAGTGTAGATAATACGCCATGGTCAAATTAGCACGAACTCACGCGCATGCACGTGCGCTGCGCTCTGATTGGCTGAAACTTAAATTTCAATATCTCTTTTGTTTTTTGACGAAATGCTTTGAAATTTTAAACATAGTCATGAATTTTGATATTCTACAATATAATATCAAAAAAAATTTTAAAAATCACGTGCATGCACGTGTGCTGCAATCTGATTGGCTGAAACGTTAAAAGGCTATATCTTCTTTGTTTTTTGATGAAATGCTTTGAAATTTAAAACATAGTCATACTTTAGTATACCCGCAATATGATATTACAAAAAATTCAAGAAATCACGCGCATGCACGTGTGCTGCAATCTGATTGGCTGAAACTTTAAAAGGCTATATCTTCTTTGTTTTTTGATGAAATGCTTTGAAATTTAAAACATAGTCATACTTTAGAATATCCTGCAATATGATGTCAAAAACATTTCAAGAAATCACGCCCATGTACGTGTGCTGCAATCTGATTGGCTGGAACTTTAAATGGTTATATCTCCTTTGTTTTTTGACGAAATGTTTTGAACTTTTAAACATAGTCATTCATTAGGATATCCTACAATATCATATGGAAAAAAAATTATGAAATCACGCGCATGCACGTGTGCTGCAATCTGATTGGCTGAAACTTTAAATGGTTATATCTCCTATGTTTTTTGACGAAATGCTTTGAAGTTTTAAACATAGCCATTCATTAGGATATCCTACAATACCATATAGAAAAAAAAATGAAATCATGCGATTGCAAGTGTGCTGCAATTTGATTGGCTTAAACTTGAATTGGCTATTACTCCCTTGTTTTTCAACCAAACAGGATGGGATTTAGAACATTGATAGATATAAGGGCCTACTACAAGAAGGTATGGTCATCGTGGACGTGCACGCACGTGCGTGCATTTGGAATTAAAAATACACTTGAATGAGTGATTTTTAATACTTTTGGACTGAATGCTTTAATATATAGTAAATTAAAATATATAGATAGAATAGACAAGATGATATGGTCATAACGCACATGCATTCACATGCGCACGGGTGCAATGCTAAAATTTGAATATAATTGGTATCCTTCCGGGAAAACGTTGTTAAAGTCAAAAATGCACAGAATTTGTCTTATTTAATGAAGCTTACAGGGAATATGGCACAAAAAGGGAGTTGGGGAGCGTTTGGGGAACATCTGTAACGGTTCCCGTTACAATTAGCACTAGTTATTATTAAGGTCTTCCGTCTCCAACGGAAGACCTTATTGTTTTCGTTCGGTTTCTTTTTCCCTATTATTATTATTATTCTTTTTTTTTTGTACCGATTTTGTGCACGCGAGTTCTCGGAAACGGTTCGGTCGATTTTCACGAAACTTTCAGATCTGATAGATATTAGTCGGAACCTTATTGGAAATTTTTTATAAGTACGTCGTCACTTCCGGTCGTGAGATATGGACGATTTACTGATTTTTAGAGGGTCAGCTTGTCCTGGCAATCACTAAGAAACGAATAAAGATATTGACTTGAGATTTTCAGTGAAGGTAGAGGAAGGATTGCTGAATTGCTTTTTTGAGTCTATATCTTTCCAGTGCAAAGGGCGTTGAAGCTCACCTGAGCTGAAAAATAGGTTCGGAAATATCTCGCAAAATTTAACACGTTTTCTCTGATATATTGATACCCATCAATAATTTGTTAAAAGATAGAAAATAAAAGTTGTTCAGAATTAGATTTTCTATCATTTGATATAAAGAAAAGGGGTGTGAACCCTCAAGTAAAGGGCAAACAGGGACCAAAAGTCTCTCACCTATAACTCTTTATTTATCAATTTTTTGTTATAAATAACTGAAACAAAAATGTTTATCATAACAATCTGCATCAATGCATTGTAAAATCGTGATAATATATTACAAAATAAGGTGTCATAAGGGACCAAAATGCTCATTCCTGGATTTTTTATATCTCCAAAAGGGGAAATATTTTGAGAAGCGGTATCGAGTAAAAGTTGCTCAGTGTTGTCCTTTAAACATTATACAACCATTCTATATATGCAAAAACATCCCATTAAGGATATAAAGGATTGGTCCCTGAATTTTTCTATCCTTCAAAGCGCAAAAACGAAAAGAAATATCTTAATGGTTGTTGAACAAAAAATCTTTAAAATAGAAACCCTATCATTTGATAGGAAGAAAGGGTCTGACCCCTCAAATAAGGGGCCTTTAGGGGCCTAAAGACTTTAATCCATTATGATAACAACATGTATTTAATAATTTTATAGTAAAAAGTAAAAGAATTTAATCAAAGGAGAGAAGTCTTGATATTATTATGATTTAACAAAGATCATTGTAAAAATCATATCTTATTGAAAAATCGGACGGAAGACCTACTCGTTGCTCGCAACGAGATCTCATCTAGTTATTATTATTTTTCTTCTTCCTGGGAAAATTTTGTCCTCGAGTGATCTTGTAAACTATACATCCGACTTAGGTAAAACCTTTTTAGGGTTAGTAGGCATGTTATGTAGAGTTGCCGAACGAAGGTCATTTTGCGCGCACGTGCTTGCAAGAGCGGGCACGTGCAACTCGTGAAATGACCAATAAAATGTATATTGCCGTAACTTTTCTATTTTTTGATGAAATGTTTTGAAACTCATAATGTAAGGATATATTGGTAGTATAAACAAGATGACATGTTATTATAGCAAGATCTCACGCGCATGCACGTGCGCTTCGCTCTGATTGGCTGAAACTAAAGTCTCAATATCTGTTTTGTTTTACGTCATAATCATTTGAAATTTTGAACTTAGTCACACATTATGAAGGTCTAAAGCATGATATATAAGAATGTTCATGAAAGCACGTACATGCACGTGTGCTGGCAAGAGCGCGCACGTGCAACATGTGAAATTACCAATATAATGAATGAAGCCTTTACTTTTCTATTTCTTGATGGAATTTTTTGAAACTCACAATGTATGGATATATAAGTAGTATCAACAAGATGACGTGTTCAAAATAGCAAGATCTTACGCGCATGCACGTGTGCTTCGCTCTGATTGGCTGAAACTAAATTCTCAATATCTTTCTTGTTTTACGTCATAATCCTTTGAAATTTTGAACATAGTCATACATTATGAAGATCTACAGCATGGAATATAAGAATTATCATAAAAGCATGTTAATTTACGTGTGCTGCAATCTGATTGGCTGAAACTTTAGATGCCTATAACTTTGTTGTTTCTCAACAGAACAGGATGACATTTAGAATATGAATAGAAATAATGAATTCCTACATGATACTACTATCAAGATTAAATACAAGGGCGTACTTGCATGTATTTGCGCAAGCGCAATGCGAAAAATGAACAATGTATTTGAAAAACGGTAACATTTATATTTTTATGACTTTTTATTGATTCTTAGAATATAAAGATATGTTAATAGTTTAGACAACATGCAGTGATCACCTTGCATGTGTATGCACGTGCGTTTGCGTGCAATGCGTTAAATGACAAAAAGTTGATATCCTTGTAGCTTTTGAATTTTTTTTCTGAAATCCTGCGATAACTGAGCATCTTAAAAAAAGTTTTAAAGGAAATTGGCACAAAAGGGGAGTTGGGGAGCGTTTGGGGAACATCTGTAACGGTCCCCGTTACAATTAGAACTAGTTATTATTATTATTATTAGGGTCTTTCGTCTTCAGCGGAAGACCCTTCTATTATTCTGCGGTTTCTTTTTCACTTTTATTAGGGTCTTCCGTCTTCAGCGGAAGACCCTTCTATTATTCTTCGGTTTCTTTTTCCCCTTTATTATTAAGGTCTTCCGTCTCCAACGGAAGACCTTCTTGTTATTCTTCGGTTTCTTTTTCCCTATTATTATTATTCTTACCGATTTTGTGCACGCGATTTCTCGTAAACTACTGGACCGATTCTCATGAAACTTTAACATCTGATAGGTACTGATCTGAACCTTATTGGAAATTTTTTTCGTTGATGACGTCACTTCCGGTCGTGAGATATGGACAATTTTCTGATTTTTAAATGCAATTTTGTCTTGATTACTTAGGGAAAACTGCTTTAGATATGAACTAAAGATTAATTGGAGATGATAGTTCATGACTTATAGCGTTGCAGAATCGCCTTTTCGTGCGACGTCAGTACTTCCGGTCGAAACCGGAAGCGAATTTAAAAAACGTAATTTTTCAACTTTTGTTTCTTGATATTTTTGTTTTAGATTTGAATAGAGACCCTTTTGCAGAAGCCAAATATGTAATTTGTTTGAAAATCAAAAAAGCCAATCTCGAGATATTTGCATTTGAAAATGCGAAGCGGCGATTCCAATGGCCGAATGGTTAGCGCGTTGGATTTTCACGCGGGCGACCCGGGTTCGATCCCCCGTGTGTCCAAAAAATTTTATCACTTTTTCTGCTTGATTTTTCGATTTTTATTACTTTTAGACCATTTGCAACAACATATTTTTAATTTTTAAGTATATCTTACGTAATAAGGGGTCACGAAGGGCCAGAATGCTTAATCTTTGACGCTTCATGTCTTGAAAAGAGGGAATATTTTGATAAACAATATTGAACAAAAGTTGGTCAGAATAATTTTCTCAACAATATGCATACTTTGAATTTTTGTAAAATGGCCCCATTAAGGACTTGTAGGGTTGGGCCCTTAATATTTCCATTCAGTATATCTCCACAACGAAAAGAAATCTCTGAATAAGTAATGAACAAAAAATCTTCAAAATCACAAGACCTTTCATTTGACATCAAGACAAAGGGGCTGACCCCTAAAATTAGGGGCTCAGAGGGGTCAAAAGTCTTTCATCTTTAACTATTAAATGATCAATATTTTGTGATACATTATAGAAGCAAAGTTATTTATCTTAACGATTTGCAACTATATATGATACAATTAGGACCATATGTTACGTAATTAGGGGTCACAAGGGGCCAGAATGTCAGATCTTTGTCGCTTTATATCTCGAAAAGGGGGAATATTTTGATAAGCAATATTGAACAAAAGATAGTCAGAAAAATATTCTTAACAATATGCATACTTTGACTTTTTGTAAAATGGCCCCATTAAGGACTTGTAGGGGTGGCCCCTAAATATTTCCATTTAGTATATCTCCAGAACGAAAAGAAATCTCTGAATAAATAATGAACAAAAAATCTTCAAATTCACAAGACCTTTCATTTGATATCAAGAAAAAGGGGCTGACCCCTAAAATTAGGGGCTCAGAGGGGTCAAAAGTCTTTCATCTTTAACTATTAAATGATCAATATTTTGTGATACATTACAGAAGCAAAAGTATTTCTCATAACGAATTGCAACAATATATGATACAATTTTGATCATATGTTACGTAATTAGGGGTCACAAGAGGCCAGAATGTCAAATCTCTTACGCTTTATATCTCGAAAAGAGGGAATATTTTGATATTCAATACTGAAGAAAAGATGCTCAGAATATCGTGATAAAAAGAGAAACTTAAAAATTAATGAAGGAAAACTTAAAGTCATTGTCTTTTAACGAACATCTCAGTCAAAATCACATCTCATCTTATCGAGAAATTCAACGGAAGACCTACTCGTTGCTCGCAACGAGATCTCATCTAGTTGTTATTCTTTTTTTTTCTTACAAAATTTGTGCAGGCGATTTCTCAGAGATGGCTCGTTCGATTTTACCCAAATTTTCAGGGTTGATGCGTTTATATATGAAGTTAATTCCGGTGGGTTTTTTCAGGGATATGTACTTCCGGTCTAGAGTTATCGCCCTTTTATCAAAATTCAGAGGACCTTCTTGTCTGTTACTGATCTCAAAAACAGCTTGAGCTAGAGCGCTGAAATTTTCAGTGATAATAGAGGACATGTTGCCATGTTGCACCTGGGTCAGGATATTTTCCGGAAGTGTCTAGTGTGGAAGCTCGGTAGGGGTCAAAATTTAGGACACGAATCATGACTGATTTTTTAAGACATTTTGCATCATATCTTTTAAAGTATAATCATTTTGTTAAAACATACTGAACAAAATTTGTGCAGAATGAAAAGATCTTTAAAATGATATCAGGAAAAAAGTGCTGACTCATCACATTAGGGGCCAAAAGGGGTTTAAAGTCTTTTTTCGATAACTCTTTAACGGTCAATATTTTGTTATACATTACTGAAGCAAAAATGTTTATCTGAAAATTTTACAACTACATATTATAATTTTATTGTCGTTTGATACATGTTTAGGGGCCAAAAGGGGCCAGAATGCTAAATCTTTGACGCTTTATATCTCGAAAGTGAGAAATATTTTGACAAGTAATATTGAACAAAAGATGTTCAAAATCATGTTCTGAACAATATGCAACCTTTCATTTTTGGCTAAAAGTCCCCATTAGGGAGCTTTAGGGATAGCCCCTAAATATTTCTTTTGCAAATAACTCGAAAACGAAAAAGAATCTCTGAATAGTTATTGAACAAAAAGTGTTTAAAATCCTAAGAGCTTCAAGATGAAATCAAGAAAAAGGGGCTGGGCACTAAAATTAGGGGCCAAAAGGGGCTTAAAGTCTTTTTTCGATAACTCTTTAACAGTGAATATTATGTTATACATTACTGAAGCAAAAATGTTTATCTCAACAAGCTACCACTGTATATTATGATTTTAATGTCGTATGATACATGATTAGGGGCCACAAGGGGCCAGAATGCTAAATCTTTGACGCTTTATATCTCGAAAGTGAGAAATATTTTGACAAGTAATATTGAACAAAAGATGTTCAAAATCATGTTCTGAACAATATGCAACCTTTCATTTTTCGCTAAAAGTCCCCACTAGGGAGTTGAAGGGTTGGCCCCTAAATATTTCTTTTGCAAATAACTCGAAAAAGAAAAAGAATCTCTGAATAGTTATTGAACAAAAAGTGTTCAAAATCCTAAAAGCTTCAAAATGAAATCAAGAAAAAGGGGCTGGGAACTAAAATTAGGGGCCAAAAGGGGCTTAAAGTCTTTTTTCGATAACTCTTTAACAGTCAATATTTTGTTATACATCACTGAAGCAAAATGTTTATCTCAACAATCTACCACTGTATATTATTATTTTAATGTCGTTTAATACATGATTAGGGGCCAAAAGGGGCCAGAATGCCAAATCTTTGACGCTTTATATCTCGAAAGTGAGAAATATTTTGACAAGTAATATTGAACAAAAGATGTTCAAAATCATCTTCTGAACAATATGGAACGTTTCATTTTTCACTAAAATTCCCCATTAGGGAGTTGAAGGCTTGGCCCCTAAATATTTCTTTTGCAAATAACCCGAAAACGAAAAAGAATCTCTGAATAGTTGTTGAACAAAAAGTGTTCAAAATTCTAAGAGCTTTCAGATGAAATCACAAAAAGGGGCTGGGCGCTTAAATTAGGGGCCAAGAGGGGCCAAAAGTTGAATTTTTAGAAGTCTTTAATGTTCAATGTCTTTTTACAGATTATGGAAAATCATTATTTTAGAATGAAAATCTCAATCAAAATCTTATCTCATCTTATCAAGAATCGGACGGAAGACCCACTCGTTGCTCGCAACGATATCGTATCTAGTCATTAAGGTCTTCTGTCTCCAACGGAAGACCTTCTTGTTATTCTTTGGTTTCTTTTTCCCTATTATTATTATTATTATTAGGGTCTTCCGTCTTAAATATTTTGCTTCGAAAACGGTTTCTTTTTTAGAAAATTATTATTATTATTTTTATTCTTTTTTCGAAATTACAAAATTTGTGCACTCAAGATTTCTCGGAGATGTCTCGTTCGATTTGCTTCAAATTTTCACATCGATGCGTTGTAATATCTGAAGTTAATTCCGGCAAATTATTTTTTTGAAATTCACTTATATTATGATTTTTATCGCCCTTTGATACGAAATTTAGAGGTCCTCCTTGTCTGTGATGGAACTCAAAAACGGCTCAATCTAGAAAGCTGAAATTTTTAGTGATGATAGAGGACATGTTGCCATGTTGCAAGATGTTCAGGATATTTTCCGAACAAGTGCCTAGTATTCAAGCTCGCTATACGTCAAAATTTAGGACACGTTTTATGAGTGATTTTTTGAGACATTTTGCATCATATCTTTTAAAATATCAATATTTTGTTAAAAGTTGTTGAACAAATTTGTGCAAAATATAAGATCTTTAATATGATATCAAGAAAAATGTGCTGACTCATCAGATTAAGGGCTGAAAGGGGCCAAAAGTATTTATTCGATAACTCTTTATCAGTTAATATTTTGTTATACATTACTGAAGCAAAGATGTTTATCTCAACCATCTACAACTATATATTATGGTTTTTATGTCGTATGGTACATAATTAGGGGCCACAAGGGGCCAGAATGCTAAATCTTTGATGCTTTATATCTCGAAAGGGAGAAATATTTTGATAAGCAATATTGAACAAAAGTTGTTCAAAATAATGTTCTGAACAATATGCAACCTTTCATTTTTTGCTAAACGTCCCCATTAAGGAGTTGAAGGGTTGGCCCCTAAATATTTCTTTTGCTAATAACTCAAAAACGAAAAAGAATTTCTGAATAGTTGTTGAACACAAAATGTTCAAAATCTTAAGATCTTTAAGATGAGATGAAAAAGGGGCTGGGCACTAAAATTAGGGGCCGTGAGGGGCCAAAAGTTTTTTAAATCTTTAATGATAACTCTTTATCAGTTAATATTTTGTTATACATTACTGAAGCAAAGATGTTTATCTGAACCATCTACAACTATATATTATGGTTTTAATGTCGTATCGTACATAATAAGGGGACACAAGGGGCCAGAATGCTAAATCTTTGATGCTTTATATCTCGAAAGGGAGAAATATTTTGATAAGCAATATTGAACAAAAGTTGTTCAAAATAATGTTCTTGAACAGTATGCAACCTTTATTTTTTGCTGATAACGTCCCCATTAAGGAGTTGAAGGGTTGCCCCTAAATATTTTTTTTGCTAATAGCTCAAAAACGAAAAAGAATTTCTGAATAGTTGTTGAACACAAAATGTTCAAAATCTTAAGATCTTTAAGATGAAATCAAGAAAAAGGGGCTGGGCACTATTTGAGTCATCTCAATTTAGGGGCCAAGAGGGGCCAAAAATCTTCAATCGATAACTCTTGATCAGTTTATATTTTGTATTACATTACTGAAGTAAAGATGTTTATCTCAACAATCTACAACTATATATTATGGTTTTTATGTCGTATGGTACATAATTAGGGGCCACAAGGGGCCAGAATGCTAAATCTTTGATGCTTTATATCTCGAAAGGGAGAAATATTTTGATAAGCAATATTGAACAAAAGTTGTTCAAAATAATGTTCTAAACAGTATGCAACCTTTCATTTTTTGCTAAACGTCCCCATTAAGGAGTTGAAGGGTTGGCCCCTAAATATTTCTTTTGCTAATAGCTCAAAAACGAAAAAGAATTTCTGAATAGTTGTTGAACACAAAATGTTCAAAATCTTAAGATCTTTAAGATGAGATCCCGAAAAAGGGGCTGGGCACTCGAATTAGGGGCCAAGAGGGGCCAAAAGTCTTCAATCGATAACTCTTTTATCGGTTAATATTTTGTAATACAATACTGAAGCAAAAATGTTTATCTCAACCATCTACAACAATATATTTTATGGTTTTATGTCGTATGGTACATAATTAGGGGCCACAAGGGGCCAGAATGCTAAATCTTTGATGCTTTATATCTCAAAAAGGGAGAAATATTTTGATAAGCAATATTGAACAAAAGATGTTCAAAATAATGTTCTGAACAATATGCAACTTTTCATTTTTTGCTAAACGTCCCCATTAAGGAGTTGAAGGGTTGGCCCCTAAATATTTCTTTTGCTAATAGCTCAAAAACGAAAAAGAATTTCTGAATAGTTGTTGAACACAAAATGTTCAAAATCTTAAGATCTTTAAGATGATATGAATAAAAAGGGCTGATTCCTAAAATTAGGGATCGTTAGGGGCAAAAGGCCGATTTTTTTAAGTCTTTAATGTTAAATGTCTTTTTAACAATATATTGTGGTAAATCATTATTTTAGAGTGAAAATCGCAATCAAAATCTTATCTCATCTCATCATCAGAAATTCAACGGAAGACCCACTCGTTGCTCGCAACGAGATCGTATCTAGTTATTATTATTATTATTATTATTATTATTCTTACCGATTTTGTGCACGCGATTTCTCGTAAACTACTGGGCCGATTCTCATGAAACTTTCACATCTGATAGGTACTGATCTGAACCTTATTGGAAATTTTTTCGTTGACGCCGTCACTTCCGGTCGTGAGATATGGACAATTTTCTGATTTTAAAATGCAATTTTGTCTTGATTTAGTAGCGAAAACTGCTTAAGATATGAACTGAAGATTAATTGGAGATGATAGTTCATGACTTATAGCGTTGCAGAATCGCCTTTTCGTGCGTCGTCAATACTTCCGGTCGATACCGGAAGCGAATTTAAAAAACGCAATTTTTCAACTTTTCTTTTTTAATATTTTTAAATTTGATTTGAATAGAGACCCTTTTGCAGAAGCGAAATATGTAATTTGTTTGAAAATCGAAAAATCCAATCTCGAGATAATATGCATTTGAAAACGCGAAGCGGCGATCCCAATGGCTAAATGGTTAGCGCGTTGGATTGTCACGCGGGCGACCCGGGTTCGATCCCCCGTGTGACCAAAAAATTTTATCATTTTTTCTGCTCGATTTTTCGATATTTTTAAATTTTAAACCATTTGGAACAATATATTATAAACTTTTAAGCATATCTTGCGTAATTAGGGGTCACAAGGGGCCAGAATGTCAAATCTTTGACGCTTTATATCTCGAAAAGGGGGAATATTTTGATAAGCAATATTGAACAAAAGATGGTCAGAATAATGTTCTAAACAATATGCATACTTTGAATTTTTGTAAAACGGCCCCATTAAGGACTTGTAGGAGTGGCCCCTAAATATTTCCATTTAGCATATCTCCACAACGAATAGAAATCTCTGAATAAGTATTGAACAAAAAATCTTTAAAATCACAAGACCTTTCGTTTGATATCAAGAAAAAGGGGCTGACCCCTCAAATTAGGGGCTCAGAGGGGCCAAAAGTCTTTTATCTATAACTCTCTAATGATCAATATTTTGTTATACATTACTGAAGCAAAAGTATTTATCTTAACGATTTGCAACAATATATGATACAATTTTGATCATATGTTACGTAATTAGGGGTCACAAGGGGCCAGAATGTCAAATCTTTGACGCTTTATATCTCGAAAAGGGGGAATATTTTGATAAGCAATATTGAACAAAAGATGGTCAGAATAATGTTCTAAACAATATGCATACTTTGAATTTTTGTAAAACGGCCCCATTAAGGACTTGTAGGAGTGGCCCCTAAATATTTTCATTTAGCATATCTCCACAACGAATAGAAATCTCTGAATAAGTGTTGAACAAAAAATCTTCAAAATCACAAGACCTTTCATTTGATATCAAGAAAAGGGGGCTGACCCCTCAAATTAGGGGCCCAGAGGGGCCAAAAGTCTTTTATCTATAACTCTCTTATGATCAATATATTGTTATACATTACAGAAGCAAAAGTATTTATCTTAACGATTTGCAACAATATATGATACTATTTTGATAATATGTTACGTAATTAGGGGTCATAAGGGGCCAGAATGTCACATCTTTGACGCTTTATATCTCGAAAAGGGGGAATATTTTGATAAGCAATATTGAAGATATTAACGATTTGCAACAATATATGATAATATTTTTATCATATGTTACGTAATTAGGGGTCACAAGGGACCAAAATGCTCTATTTTTATGCTTTATGTCTCGAAAAGGGGGAGTATTTTCACAAGCCTTATTAAACAAAAGATGTTCAGAATATCCTGATAAAAATGGAAACTTTAAGGGGGGAAAACTCAATGTCATTCTCTTTAAACAAATATCTCAGTCAAAATCACATCTCATCTTATCCAGAAATTCAACGGAAGACCTACTCGTTGCTCGCAACGAGATCTCATCTAGTTAAGGTCTTCCGTCTTCAGCGGAAGACCTTACTGTTATTCTTAGGTTTCTTTTCCACTATTTTTAAGGTCTTCCGTCTTCAGCGGAAGACCTTCTTGTTATTCTTAGGTTTCTTTTCCACTATTTTTATTATTATTGTTTTTTTTTTTCTTACCGATTTTGTGCACGCGAGTTCTCGGAAACGGCTCGCTCGATTTTCATGAAACTTTCAGGACTGATAGAACATCAAACAAACCTGATATATAATTTTTTGTTTTGATGACGTCACTTCCGGTTTTGAGATTTCCGCGATTTAGTGATTTTCAGGGGGTCAGTTTGTCCGCGAGTTTTCTCAAAAACGGCTTAGGATAGAAATATGAATTTTTCAGCAATGATAGAACAATATATGTAGATGTGACATACGTATTTCATTTTCACCGGAAGTGCTGCACGCCGACGTTTGCTATGGTCCGAAAAAGAGCATGTCGAGAATTTTAAAATTTCTGACGCCTTTTCTTCGATATCTTTTTACCTACAAATATTTTGTTAGGACATATAGAACAAAAGTTGTAGAGAATGTCACGCATTTTCAAAGCATATCAACAAAAAGGGGCTAGCCCCTATAATTAAGGGCCCAGAGGGGCCAAAAGTTTTTCCTTAATATCTCAAAAAGTATTGAGAATTTGTAATACGTCAAAGTTGTTCAAAATTTCAAGCTAAATCTATTGGTGTCGTCAAAATGTGTCCGCTGACGTCACTTCCGGTTAAACCGGAAGTAGTTAGAAAATGCATATTTTTGCCGTTCTTGATATGTTTTTGGGTAACATATGTCACTGGAAGCATAAAACTTGATTATCCCTCCGTCGACGTCACTTCCGGTCAAACCGGAAGTTGCCAAAAATAGCTTATTTTGAAGGTTTTGATACAAAATTCAAATTCTAAAGTCACTGGAGACGACGTAGCTCATTGCTTTCTTTTGTTGACGTCTCTTCCGGCACTTCCGGTCAAAACCGGACGGAAGACCTACTCGTTGCTTTGCAACGAGCTTTGCTCTAGTTATTATTATTATTGTTTTTTTTCTTACCGATTTTGTGCACGCGAGTTCTCGAAAACGGCTCGCTCGATTTTCATGAAACTTTCAGGACTGATAGAACATGGAAAAAACTAGATATATATTTTTTTTGTTTTGATGACGTCACTTCCGGTTTTGAGATTTCCGCGTTTTAGTGATTTTCAGAGGGTCACTTTGTCCGGCAGTTTTCTGAAAAACCACTCAACACAGAAGCATGAAATTTTCAGTGATGTTAGAGGAAGCTTTGGAGAAGTGAATTTCGTATATCACAACCACCGGAAGTACGAAGTGCCGACGCTCGCTATGGCCCGAAAATAGTCCTACAAAGAATTTCAAAATTTTTAACACCTTTTCTACGATAACTTTTTACCTAGAAACATTTTGTTAAAACATGTAGAACAAAAAAAGTATAGAATTCCAAGATCTTTCAAATGATACCTCGAAAAAAGGGCTGGCCCCTTAAATCAAGGGCCAAGAGGGGCCAAATGTTTTTCTTTTATATCTCAAAAAGTATTTGGAATTTGTAATACGTCAAAGAAGCAAAGTTGTTCAAAATATCAAGCTTAATCTATTGGAGTCGTCAAAATACGTCCGGGGTCGTCACTCCCGGTCAAACCGGAAGTAGTCCGAAAACGCGGTTTTTTGCCGTTCTTGACTAGTTCTTGGGTTACCTATGTCTCTAGGAGCAAAAAAAGTAACTTTTCCGTCCGTCGTCGTCACTTCCGGTCAAACCGGAAGTAGCAAAAAATGGCTTATTTTGAAGGTTTTGATGCAATATTGAAATTATAAAGTCACTGGAGACTACTTAGCTCATTACTCTCTTTTGTTCCGTCACTTCCAGGACTTCCGGTCAAAACCGGACGGAAGACCTACTCGTTGCTTTGCAACGAGCTTTGCTCTAGTTATTATTAAGGTCTTCCGTCTCCAACGGAAGACCTTCTTGTTATTCTTCGGTTTCTTTTTCCCTATTATTATTATTATTCTTCCAACCGATTTTGTGCAAGCGATTTCTCAGAGATGGCCAGTCCGATTTCTACCAAACTTTCAGATCTGAAAGATATTCAATTGATCTTGATAGGTTTTTTTCCTTTTTGATTATCTCACTTCCGGTCGTGAGATATGGACGATTTTCTGATTTTCAGAGGGTCGGCTTGTCCGGGAAACTCCTCCGAAACGACTTAAGATATGGACTTGAGATTTTCAGGGAAAATAGAAGAAGGTTTGGTGAGTTGTAATTGGGTCTCCAAATCTTTCTAGCGCAAAAGGCACCGGAGTTCGGTAGGGCCGAAAAAATGTCTCAGAAATATCTCACAAAATTTGACGCATTTTGTCTCATATCTTCACACCTGTTCATAATTTGTTAAAACATATTGAAGACAAAATGTGCAACATCGCAAGACCTTTCATTTGATGTCAAAAAAATAGGGCTGACCCTTCAAATTAGGGGCTAAGAGGGGCCAAAATTCTTTTATCTATAACTCTCTAATGATCAATATTTTGTTATACATTACTGAGCAAAAGTATTCATCTTAACAATTTGATGCTTACTATATAAGTTGTTTGAAAATTGGCTTATCTGAATTCTAGATATTAATATTTGAAAATCTGAAGCGGGCCCCAGATGGCGGCTGTCTTTGTCAATTCCGCCATTTCGCAATTGGGGTTTATGGAGGCAGCTGAGCGTTTGATTAAACCATTCTGACATACGAATGCATGAAATGTAAAAAAAAAACTACTTGGACTTTCACGTAGTAGTTCGTTGCAATTCAGTGTCAATCTTAACACTTAATTTCCGTTTCACTACTTTAGTGTAACTGGGCTAATTACGATATATGTAATGTGTACAAAGACTTTTTAAACGTCGAAATAAAATAAAGGCGATAAGAACGTTTTATTTATTTTATTTCATTGAAGCTATCACACCTATTTAATAGATAAGTTCAAAGAAAATGCGCGAATATTTACTCGTGGCGTTTGGCGCAAATTATTAATAGTGACCCGCCTTTTATGATTCTTAGACAGGTGTACTGTTGCAAAAGTATACACACAAGTATATTTAGAGCAGTACTCCCAAAAGCTTAATGGTTTGCGCGTTGGGGATAAAACAGAAAAAGGCAACATGGGTTCAATCCTCTTTGCGACCAAAATTTTGAATCACTTTTCAGCTCAATTTTACGAGATTTTTTTCCTGAATCGGACGGAAGACCTCTCGTTGCTCGCAACGAGATCGTTTCTAGTATTCTTACTATTTTCGTATTGACCAACTTCTGGAAATGACCTTTGTCCGGTCCATTTCTCCCGAACAGCTTAAGATATGAAAGTTTACTGTGTCGGATATCATAGATCATGACTTGAAGATGTGTCGAACAACATTTTGTCCGTCGTCAATTCTTCCGGTCGTCGCGAAAAAGGGGATTAAAAGTCGATTTTTTAAATTTCTTTGTCTTTCTTTCTATCTTTTTCTGTGATATTCATGGCATAAGTAAAGGCCCCTATTTGCTGATTTAACGTATAACCAGTTTCCTGATTTGATAAAGAAGAAATTAAATATCTTTGAATGTCTTAGAACTTTCGCAAGCGTAGATTCAACGTTTTCTTAAACACTAAAAAATATTCATTTCATTTTCTCATAAATAGGCTGCGCGGTTAACATACGTGGTGCCATTGTGCAGATAAGGTCTTCCCCGTGATGGGGAATGGACCTGTTGAAAACCTTCTCTGGTTCCGCAGAGTCGAGTTTTTAGCAAATAAAATGTATGAAACATATGTCATGTGTTTGCATCTTATACCCCGCCCCCATTTTTTTTTTAAACTGTAAGAAACCTAGCCCCCACCTTTCTCATTCATTGAAATGGATGCTCATTCCGCTTTAATGTTTTACATTCTACATAAAATGACCATGACATTTATATAACAAGGCACTCTTCTTAAAGTTAAGAAAATGATCAGGCTTAATTCTATCTACAAAATAATTGTAATTTACAAGTCTGAATTCAAGACAGCCCCCCCCCCCCTCGGAAGCGCGCAGCCAGGTAAAATTTAAAATTCGCAGATATAACATATACAACTTACAAGTAACGTTTTAAAAGTTTCATTCATAAAAAAAATTAGTTCCCCTTATGTCATCTGATAATTTGCAATCATTCATTCTTCCTATGTTTTGTCTGTAGAATTTATAATTATTTCATTAAAAAAAAATTATCTTGAGAAAATAAAGATTGTCAGCTGCATTTATTAGCATCTCGCATTTTCTTGTATATCTTTCACTTGCATATGAATAATGTCATTAAATAAAATAAAAGAAATCAAACTCTATTTCCATCTTTTTTAATTCATTCATAAATACTTGGATCCGCTCGCAGCTGCGCGGTGGCCTCATCGCTACTGTAAACAATTCATTCATCACGCCGAAAATGTTCATGATTCCGCTAAACTAAGAAAGTTTACACAGGGTTTATCATCTCATATCAAGCATCAGACCTGTCCAATGCAGGAATGCTCGAGTTAAAGAGAAAATTCAGGAATTATTTTGCGTCCGCCATATTTTGACATGAACCTAGGCGACAATTTGTAATTAAGGTCTTCCGTCTTCACGGAAGACCTTATAGTGATTCTATTGTTTCTTATTATTATTATTATTATTATTCTTATTTTTTTGACTTTCTAATTTTGTGCACGCGATTTCTCGAATACTACTGGATGGAATGACGTGAAATTTCCAGAAATGATGTGTCGTAATATGAATTTAGTATATCCGAGAGAAAATTAGGAATCTCACTTCCGGTGCCAAGTTAGGGACAATTTCCTGAAATAAAAATGACATTTTGTCCGCGATTAAACTCAAAAACGGTAAAAGATATCAACATGAAACTTTCAGGGATTATAGATCGTGATATATACCATCCAGGACGCGACTCTTCGTTCGACGTCGGTACTTCCTGTCGTTAGGAGAAGCGAATTGAAAAAATCGCATTTTCTAACTTTTTTGTTTTTCAATATTTTTTATTAATTTTTGGAATGATAATAGAGACTTTTTGATTGATGCTTACTATGTAAGTTGTTTGGATATTGGTTCGTCTGAACTCTAGATATTAACATTTGAAAATCTGAAGCGGGACCAAGATGGCGGCTCTCTCTGTCAACTCCGCCATTTCGCGAGTAGGGGTTTATGGAGGCAGCTGAGCGTTTGATTAAACGATTCTGACATAAGGATACATGAAATGTAAAAAACTACTTCGACTCTCACGTAGTACTGAAATGGTTGGAGGAGTTACCTCCCGTTACTTGTTTATATTATAATAGATAATCAATGTAAATATTGTAATTAATTGGTCAATTGACAAAAGAATTATACAAGTATTATTGAAAAATGATGTTCTGTTAGAAAATAATAATAGTGTTGCCAAAAGAAAGGCAGTCTGTGGTATTTTATCAATATGATATCTGATAACTTTTGATCATTGATTAAGTTGAGGTACAAGGCGGCAGTACAGCCAATTGGCTTGTGTCTTCTCTTTGGTACAGAAACCAATTAGTGTATCGATCAAATGGAATTGTGCAAAGTTGCCGTAGTCAGTGACTAGTTAAAATATAGCTTTGTGACGTTGGCTATAGGTTTGTCATTAGGACAGAGAAGCTCTTACAAAGTTAAATACTGTGTAAGTATATTGTAGCTACTTGGCTTGAGTTATATAGGCAACTTGGTAAGCAGTAAGACACCAGGCAGGTGTTAAAGGCTAAATCAAGAGGCACCAGGCAGGTGGCTGTTGACTTATATAGTCAGTTGTATGGTGAGGCAATTGTCATATGGCACCAGGCAGGTGCCGGTATTAACTGAAGATATATAACTGTTCAAAGCACTTAGGTCATTTGATTTAAAGACACCAGGCAGGTGTCATATTATTATCTGTAAATATTGCATTCAATCATATCCCCAGTAAAACTCGGTAATCCGAGCACGGACCTACTTACCCGCTCAGGTCCGACACATTACAGTAGTAAGTTGCAATTGAGTGTCAATCTTAAAACTTAATTTCCGTTTCACTGCTTTAGTGTAACTGGGCTAGATACAATATGTAATGTGTATAATGTGTTACATATACTTTCTTAACGTCGAAATAAAATAAAGGCGCTAAGAATGTTTTATTTTTAAAATTTAATTGAAGCTATCATACTTATTTAATTGATCAGTCCAAAGAAAAGGCGCAAATATTTACTCGTGGCGTTTGGCGCGAAATTATGAATGCTTTTTATAATTCTTAGACAGGTGAACTGTTGCAAAAGTATACACAAGTATGTTTAGAGCAGTACTCTCAATAGCTTAATGGTTAGCGCGTTGAGGATAAGAAAGTAAAAAAAAAGCGCATTCACGTTGGCGACATGGGTTCAATCCTCCTTGTGACCAAAATTTTGAATCTCTTTTCAGCTCGATTTTACGTGGGTTTCTTTTCCTAAAACGGACGGAAGACCTCTCGTTGCTCGCAACGAGATCGTATCTAGTTATTTTTCTTCTTCTTCCTAGGTACTTTTTTGTCCGGGAATGATCTCGTAAACTATACATCCGACTAAGGTGAAATGTTTTTAGGGTCAGTAGACATGTTATGTAGATTTGCGGAACGAAGGTCATTTTGCGCGCACGTGCTTGCAAGAGCATGCACGTGCAACATGTGAAATGACCGATTTAATTGATATAGGCGTAACTTTTTAAATTTTTGATGAAATGCTTTGAAACTTATAATATAAGGATATATTAGAAGCATAGACAATATGACATGGTCAAAATAGCAAGATCTCACGCGCATGCACGTGCACTTTGCTCTGATTGGCTGAAACTAAAGTCTCAATATCTTTCTTATTTTTTGACGAAATCCTTTGAAATTTTGAAAATAGCCATGCATTAGGATATCCTACAACAAGATATATAGCAAATATCATGAGAACACGTGCATGCACGTGCGCTGCAATCTGATTGGCTTAAACTTTAAATAGCTATAACTCCCTTGATTTTCAACCAAACAGGATGGGATTTGGAACATAGATAGATATATTGGACTACTACAAGAAAATATGGTCACCATGCACATGCATACACGTGCATGTACGTGCGCTGCAATTTGATTGGCTGAAACTTTAAACAGCTATAACTCCCTTGGATTTCAACCAAACGGGGTCGGATGTAGAACATAGATAGATGTAACGGACATCTACAAGAAGATATGGTCACCATGCTCATGTATGCACGTGCGTGCACGTGAAATGAGCAAAATAAAAAAAAAACACTTGAATGAGCGTATCTTTTTAATACTTTTGGATTAAATGCTTTAATATTTAGTATATAAAAATATATAGATTGTGTAGACAAGATGATATGGTCATTACGCACATGCATACACATGCGCACGCAAAATTTGAATGAACTTGGTACACTTCTGGGTAAACGTTGTTAAAGTCTCAAATGCATAGAGTTTGTCTTATTTAATGAAGCTTACAGGGAATATGGCACCAAAAGGGAGTTGGGGAGCGTTTGGGGAACATCTGTAACGGTCCCCGTTACAATTAGCACTAGTTAAATACGTTTTACAAAATTTAAAACCAACACATTTTCATGTGAAAAAACACATATTTAATCGATATGCAAAGTTTCATTCCATTTCATTAAATGGAGCTCATGTCAGCAAGTATAAAAAGCAACATGTTTTATCGCCACGGAGCACGGTTATTATCATTGTAACGTCAAAAACCACATAGAGAAAGTTTTTCAAACTTACGCTATTTTTATACCATTTATACACGGCTTGAAGCGTCTTCCCCATTAATTAAAACGTATCCATTACACTCGACACCAAATTTGCTGTTAATTATTTGACTACGTTTAGTTAGATTGTCATTGTTTTCACATTCTTTACCCGTGTTACTCTGCTTTTAAAAGTAAGCACATTTATTTTAATGCAATAAGTATTTTGATACCCCGGTTACCCATCAACTGGTTAATTTCTTTCCATAATCCTTTCAAAGCTAGAACACCTTGTCTTATCCTCCTTCAATGAGTAAAAAGTCTGTAAAACAGTTTGTCGTGTGTTGCCACCTTTGTGACGTTTAAAAATTTGTTTGAAATTCTCAAAAGTATTATTAATAATGACATATAATTTTTAGCAGACACAAGATATCAAGATGAGAAATAAAACCAATTTTGTAAAGGGAGATAATCCAAATTTACAGTTATTACCACTTAGATTTAACAGAAAAATCATGAAAATGGGTCTGAAAACGCTAAAACATAAATTTAAACAACAAAGAAATGGCGGAGGCGGGGCGGCAGGAGGTAAATAACAAACTTTGAAACAACGTCCGTCCTCCAAGGATGTAGATGGGAGAAAAAGGCAGAGTAACGCACCGCATGGTCAGAATTTCATTTGTTAGATTTTAACTGGTCAGATTTTGATTGGTCAATCTCTGCCTCTCCTACCACGGTAAGACATGGAACAAAATTAACATTACAAAGCACAGCTATACAGTATTTCAGACTTTCACATTCAAGGAGGACACTTATTGATTACAATAAAAATTTTTAAGTAAACTTAAATTTATTTATTTTAATGCAATAAGTATTTTGATACCCCGGTTACCCATCAACTGGTTAATTTCTTTCCATAATCCTTTCAAAGCTAGAACACCTTGTCTTATCCTCCTTCAATGAGTAAAAAGTCTGTAAAACAGTTTGTCGTGTGTTGCCACCTTTGTGACGTTTAATAATTTGTTTGAAATTCTCAAAAGTATTATTAATAATGACATATATTTTTTAGCAGACACAAGATATCAAGATGAGAAATAAAACCAATTTTGTAAAGGGAGATAATCCAAATTTACAGTAATTACCACTTAGATTTAACAGAAAAATCATGAAAATGGGTCTGAAAACGCCACTGACTTGACCTAATTAGGGAAAGTTCAGACCCATAAAGGAAAAATAAATGGCAACACACCTCAAACATAAATCATACCAAAAGTGAGTAAAATTTACAAACATGGGAATAAACATATGTCCCGTAATGCATTAAAACAACAATTTGAATTCACAATTGTCTTATGAGGGATAGACATATGCCCCCATCACAACCAAATGAGTTTACTCTTCCTAGTGTATTATGTCTGTGGGTCCCAAGTATTAACGAATCACTATGTAGAATGTCTGATAAGGGATAAACATATGCCCTTATAGTCGCAAATCATCATCTTATTCGCTGTTTTTTACTAAGTTCACATATATGTGGTATTCATTTAAGGACTGTCTCGAGCAATGTTTTAGATGAGGGATAGACGTATGCCCCCATATTGGAAAATATTTCACACTGTAACCACCGCACCATTTTAAATGTTTATATGCACGCGATCTTGTCACCTACCAGCCTAAGTATTAACAAATGACTTAGGCACTATTGTTCTGGATAAGGGATAAACATATGCCCCCATACGTTAATACTCTTGAAAATCACTTCAAAGTCGAGATCCTACACAAATAACAAAACAAATCTGCTCCGAGGATCCACTTCCACTCAAGCATATATCAACATGGTGTCACATGTCTTATGTAATATTTAAATGCATCCGATTTCCATCTACCCAGGAATCTAATCTGACTATCGCTCATCCCTCGTGATGCACAGTAAGAGGCCATTCCGATTCGAAAGGAATGTCCTTTGAATCTATTGACATCCAAATTACAAAACATGAGGCTTTGCTTTAATATGTTTGAAAATTCTTGCCTTGTGACTGCAGTGTTTTGGGGGTAGCAAAAAAGGGGCCCATCGGTCCTCCCTCTCATCTTAATGTAGTGTTCTAATGCCCCCACTGGACAATATTTTAAAGAGTTGCAAGAATTAATTGTAAGAGTAAAAACTTTACCATCAGAATGTTTATAATTTTGAAAGTGAATCAAAACTTTACTTTTTTGAAAAGTAATCTGTGAAACTTGTAAAACCTTATTAGCAGTGCCAACTGATGTTATCTCTCCTATTCTGAGGAAGCCGTGAAAAGCCAATAAAAACATTGTTTGAAATAATGCCCTTTTATATATGTTCGATATTGTATGTTCTAAAGCATCACAAATTTTATGCAGAACTACTATGGTTATTGGTAAACGAATATCCATTGAAGGTCTTGATTTGCGACAGGAACTTAATAGTTTCTGAATGAGAAAGCATGATGTATTGTCAGGCAAATTATTAATTTTATGTATATATGCTATTGATGAAATAAATGACACGATAGAGGAAGCTGCATAACCTTCAGCAAATAAATAAGAGATAAACAAAGCCAAAGTTTCCTGAGACAACGGAAGATCATTACTCATATCAAATTTGTTTGCAAAATTTCTATAAATAGACCATGCCCGTTTATATGCCTGAGTGGAAGCTGGTGCCAATGTTGAAGTCAACAGGTTCCTCAAGACTGGTTCTAAGGAGGTAATGTTGGCAGATTGGGAATCACCGTTGGTTCTTTGTCCATCCAAGGAGCAAGTTGATGGAACTGCTGCACCTTCAAACGAGACAAGCAACCACATAGAATATTTTCCTTGGTACCCAGATGCCTAGCTTTAAACAAAATGTTAGACTGCAAACAAATTAGCACTAACTCTCTAACCAAATACATTATACTTTTATCCTTAGACGATTGCTTGTTAATGATATGCACAAGGGCATAATTGTCTGTGTAAAAGTAAATGCATTTGTTTTTAAAAATATGACTCCAAACTTTAAGAGCTAACACTATTGGGTAAAATTCCAAGAGAGTAATATTACATTTTTTCCAATTATCATTCCAAGTCCCATAGAACCAGTGCCCACCTAACACTGCCCCGTATCCTATAGATCCTGAAGCGTCTGTATACAGTTTTAATTCATTGGAATCAACCCACCTATCTGGTAAGAAAACCGACCTACCATTAAATTTTTCCAAGAAGGCTAACCAAGTACATAAATCTGCTTTTACTTCTTTGTTTAGTCTAATGCGATAATATGCTTTTGTAATGCCAATAGTAGTGTTGATAAGTCGCCTTAAGAACGCTCTACCTGGCAAGACTACATTACACGCAAAATTAAGAAGACCAATCACTGACTGCATGTCCTTCAAAGTAATCTTTCTGCTTGGTAAAAGCTGTTCAATTGTATCTCTACATTTTTTAACTTTATCAATAGGTAACCTTGCCTCCATCATCTCGGTGTCTAATTCATATCCCAGAATAGTCATTACCTTGTTAGGACCAAATGTCTTATCCTTAGCCATAGGTACACCTATGTCGGCGCAAAATGTTAAAAATGCCACAAGTTTTTTGTGGCACTCTGTCGCAGATTTGTCAACAATTAGAAAATCATCTAATACATGAGTCATAAATTTAATTCCTAATTTTTCTTGTGCAATCCACTGAAGTGCTGTACTGAACCTTTCAAATATACAACAGGAAGAACTGCAACCCATCTGAAGACATGTGTCAAAATACCAATGACCTTGCCAAGTGAAACCAAAGTATTCAAACTGTGATGCATGTAAGTTGATAATTCGAAATGCATTAGAAATATCTGTTTTGCAACAATATGATGCTTTCCCACACTGCTTAATGTTTTGAATAGCATCCTCTACAGAAGAGTATTGAACAAATGACTCTTCCTCGGGTATGCCATCATTGACAGACTCACCTTCCGGATATGACAAATGATGGATCATACGGTACTCACCCTCTGTTTTCTTACTAACTAGACCTAAAGGGGAACAATTTAAAATTGGCAGTGGTTTCTCTTTGAAAGGACCCATAATTCTACCCAAATTTATCTCCTTTTCTAACTTTTTGCTAATAACTTCTGGTAAGTCCAGTGCCCATTTTAAATTTTTTGAAAGAGTATTTCTACTTTCCCCTGTGTAACCAATGTGGAACCCATATCGAAAACCATTAACTAAAAATTCTGTTTCTTCCTTGTCATACCCCACCAACCAGTACTCTAATCTACTGGGATTTACTGGAGTTGGGCCCTTTTGTGGGATAGGTTGGCTTTGAGAATTTAGCATTACCTGTGTTGGTTGATGTGCCATTTCCTTGAAATGGTTTCTGGGTTCTGGATTTGTCCAAGAAACGAAATGGCCGTTGAATTGGTTTTTTACATATGTAGATTGGATGGAAGCCACCACAGTTATAACATCTGTGCTGGAATTTGCATGATGAACCAAGCCTACAAAACCTTCCAGCTTTGTGATAGGCAAAGCATGACCCCTGAGGGACTTCCTCATACGTACCAAATGACGAACGGTCTGGTGTTATTTTGCTTGACTTCTTTTCTGATTGTTTGAGGCGAGCATTAACATATATCTCCATATGGACATCACCCCATTCTACCTCACCTTGTTCTATGAGTTCCCTGAACTCCTTATCATATTTTCTCCAGTCCCCCTTTTCCTCTGCAATTTGCCTTACTGATTCCATGTGTTTTGCAAGCTTTGGCTGTGCAAGTGTATCTTTAATGCAATATATTGTCACATACCTATTCCACGCAGTTACCCAGTCATGCAGGGATAACGAACCGTCCCTAACTTCGTCGTCATCTGTGGATCGCATATTGTGGATTACCACCTTACCTGTCTGATCCTGTTCCTCTACCTTGATAGAATACTTACTTTTCCCCTTTTCCTTTTTTAACAACAGAGCCATATCAACATATTGTTTTGACCAAATTTTAGATTTTATTTTGTCAGAAACAGTTGCCTCTATCGGTACTGATGAGCTTACAAAACCTGATTTCTTACCCACATTTGCTGCAGGTGGAAGTTCAGTACCTACAATCTGTGAACTGTGTTCGATTACAGCGCCTGATACCAATCCTGAGATACTTGCATCCACTGACTTATTTGTTATTTGACAAACTGACCCAGAAGGACCTGCTGTTAAGCTATTGCTTGATGTAGTGGAAGCATTATTTCCCCTTTCTCCCCCCATATTATGAACAGAGACACTCCCCTGATGTTGCAGTAATGGTTTTATCTCTGCTAACACCTGCTCCGTGACTGCCTTTGTAATGTTTTGGGTTAATGCAGCCAAGGTTTCAGGAGGAACATCAAGGGGTTGAGTGCTTGTATCGACAGCCACAGCATCATTGGTAGTGGACTCTCCAGTTCCGTTCTGTGCACGACGTGGTCTTTTCACCTGACTTGTTCTGGACTGTTGGGCTTTATTCCTTTTGCCTGGCATAATGCTGGTAAATATATACCTATATAAATTTAAAATTAAGGAAGAAGTATGTATCCAATATATTATGTTATGTATAAATATAAACTGTAAAAGGCTTCGGCCTTAATTGACAATGAACAAGAATTGTAAGACCTCACTGTAGCCAGTGTAGACCCCAACTGTAAGAGTCAGTTAGCCTACATGACAACGTATTTGAGCATATTGATATTCAACATTACATTATATAACCACTTTCATCGCTCAGTACAATGTGTAAATCTAATACAACAAACTAGAAAGTGATGAACCTTTTCTTACAATTAATTTTTCACTTCATTGATTCTGCCGCTTCTCGATAAAACACCCTGTATCACCTACAGTTGTTGACAAAAATTTTCCGGAAATAGAGTAAATAGTAGAACCAAAAGTGTTTTGGAACAGATCTGTATTTCCCGAATTGCTGTAAGCCAATAAAAGCACCCATTGTGCGACTGCAAAAGCCATTAGTCAACATCACTAAGCCGATGCTGATCAGTAAGAACTATCCGCCACATGAAACGAAAAGTTGACATAAGTTATAAATCACCACCTTTGAAGCCGACAACCCTCGCACCGTGTCAAATTCCCAAGAAGGCTGTAGTGCCTTTCCCACAGATAACAACCTGTTCGGCTGTTGTTAATTGTTTTCATCACTACTACAAACGAGGTACTTGAAGGGCTTGTAATGTATCTAAGCGCAGTTGCAGAACAATAAAACCTTAATAAATGAATAATGAAAAACAACTATTTGTACAAGACTCAATATCATATAAAGGGGATAGCAAATACAAACAGTAAACTTGTACCTTCAAAAATGATTTTTTTTTTTTTTTAATTTTAATTCCTCCATAATCTGGACCATTGAATCGAACATGATTAGGTAAATCAACTTGATGTGAAATCGATATAAAAATCATCAATTAAGGTAAAAGTGGGCCTAACATGAATTAAAAACCAAAACGGCTAAATGTCAAGTACAAAAGACTGCCTGAAACTTGTACCTAGGACTTGCCTAAAGTACTGTAAAAATTCACAATATTTTAGTAATCAACTAATACCGAAACAAACAAATTGGCAGATATTTTTCCAACAAATTGTTTTCTTTTTATACAGAAAAAGGATAAATCTGGAAGGCATCAACATGCACTTCTAGACTTATCAAATAAACAAGCGATGGAAAATAAATCGCCGGGGTAAAAGTTGAAACTAAAATGAAAAGACCCGCATGGGTACAAACATGGCAAGTACAAAAGACTGCCTGAAACTTGTACTTAGGACTTGCCTAAAGTACTGTAGAATTTCACAATATTTTAGTAATCAACTTATACCGAAACAAACGAATTGGCAGACAATTTCCAACGATTTTCCTTCACAGAAAAAGGATAAGTCGATCTGGAATGCATTGAAATACATTCATAGACATCAAATAGAAACCGATGGAAAAAATCGCCATATGCATGGTAAAAGCTGAAACTAAAATGAAAAAACCCGAACGGGTTTAAACTTGGCAAGTACAAAAGACTGCCTGAAACTTGTACTAAGGACTTGCCTAAAGTACTGTAAAAATTCACAATATTTTAGTAATCAACTAATACCGAAACAAACTAATTGGCAGACATTCTTCCAACGAATTTACTTCACAGAAAAAGGATAAATCTGGAATGCTTTAAAATACATTCCTAGATATCAAATAGAAAAACGATGGAAAAAATCGCCATCTGCATGGTAAAAGCCGAAACCAAAATGAAAAAACCCAAATGGGTTGAAACTTGGCAAGTACCAAAAAACTGCCTGAAACTTGTACTTAGTATCTGCCTAAAGTACTGTAAAAATTAAACCAACAACGAAACAATCAATTTGCTGATACTTTTTCCAACCGAATTTTCTTCACAGAAAAAGGATAAATCCGTTTTACATTATTAGACATCCTAAATGCCTATCGTACTGTTAAAATAACAAAATGTTGTATAATTTCAAAGAATATCTATCTGAAAAATTGACGAACAATAAAAGTAACAAAATGGTGACAAACTTTTATGACTTAGATGTATATCTATTTTCTCGCTGAAATCAAAGCTCCCCTTATACTCCTATATAAATGAACATTCCCCTGACTGTTCAGATGAACTCCGTCGTGAACAAATTTACGACTGCAGTCTCCTTCACGGGGAGAAACGAAATAATTCCCATGTTCCCAAAATACGCAGTAAACCAGTGCTGGCAAATGCATCTCTCAATATTGCGTTTACTTTGTCTGCAATATTATTGTACCCAAAACGAATACCAAATCGTGGCAATAATTTACAAACAATTATTTTTGCAACTTTATAGCGGCGATGCATTACCGATACCACAGATTCAATTTCTGCAGCTAACAAGGTAGCGTCGGTACTAGGACTAATATCGTTCTCCCCAATCATTAGAACAACTACATCTGGACCTAAAGCAAATACGCTCTCCATATCCTTAGATATTACATCACGAACCTTTCTTCCACCCACACCCCTGTACAGAACGGAATGCGTTTCTCCCAGACCAAGGCTCGCAGAATATCTAATGTCACCATCTTTCAAGAATTCATGAAAACGACGCACAATTGAGTGTCCAAGAATGACAACTGAAGTTTTACTCATAGAAGACATAATGAAATAAATTTACTCACCAAAATCTTGATTAAATAAATAACAAACTTTGAAACAACGTCCGTCCTCCAAGGATGTAGATGGGAGAAAAGGCAGAGTAACGCACCCCATGGTCAGAATTTCATTTGTTAGATTTTAATTGGTCAGATTTTGATTGGTCAATCTCTGCCTCTCCTACCACGGTAAGACATGGAACAAAATTAACATTACAAAGCACAGCTATAAAGTATTTCAGACTTTCACATTCAAGGAGGACACTTATTGATTACAATAAAAAATTTTAAGTAAACTTAAATTTATTTAACAGTTAAACACAGATCACGTTTCATGACGTTACTAACTTTTTTAGCAAAATTTTGAACTATAAACCGTTTCTGTACAGACCGTCCATCGCCCAAATCAAAGTTTCCTTTACTCAACAATTGTATTTTCCATTAAAACAAATGCAGAGCTCATATTATGTATATTACATGGTTCCTTCCGCATTTTTCAGAGTTTGTTTCAAAGGTTTCCCGAACGCAAAACACATTTTTAATGCTTTTTTAATGCTTCTTGCTGCTCCTTGACGTCCTTCGACGTCAAGGTTTTTTGTTGATTTTAATCAAGTCTATCTGTCTTTAGAAATTGATATCTTTTAAATTAAGCAATGTATTCCATTACCTTTTAGCTTATGAAGTAATAAAACAAAACTAAGTTTAAGTATTCAAATTTTATTTCCTTAAAGTGCCATTTATAAGATTAATGGTTATAAACATTTAAAGAGTATAATTAGTAAATAACTCAATTTTGACCCTGCTCCGTGACCCTATTTTTGCTGTCATAAATCTTCATAAATCTTCAACAATTGTGATAAATATCAAAATATACTATATTTTTTTTACTCAAAATATTTGAATCTGTTGTTAAAATATGTACACCAAGTTTTGTTGTAATATGACGTTGATTAAAAAAGTTATTAAAAAGTCTACGAACTTTTTTAATGACCCTCGTACATGTATTTCATTTTTGTCATCCAAGCTATTCGCAAATTTACACCCCTACAACTTAGCTCATAAAATGTATAAGGCTTTGCCCGTTATGCAAATTATCCCATGTTTCCCACTATTGTTGATGTTCCTTATATATCCATTTTTACTTGAAATAACAATCTTGAAATAAATGAAAATACCGTCTAATTTAGTAGATTTGAAATGCACGAGACATTCCATGTTATTTGCCATTGCCCCACCCCATGACTCAAATTTTACTATTAATAATAGTCCCATAAAACACGATGTCTGTATCAGGTAATGGAGGTGTGTCTTTGACGGTTCTGTGTGTCTGTCACTTGCTCTTGCTAGGCTGTTTACGGAATTGGCGTTCTTGGAAATATTATTTTTTACTTCCTACTGCGAAAGGAAGTTGTTTAAGTATTTGTATAAATTTACTCATAACAAAGTGTTTCTGTCTGCTTCCCATTTGCATTTCAATTGACAACTTTTAATCATGGCTTGAATTTCCTAGTTATTCAATGGCTAAATTGTCGTAAAAAACATGAGAATTTAATAACCTTTTTTGTTCACTATCCTTAATGTTCCTGATTTCCACTTTAAATATAAAATTTCCTGAAAAACCAATATAAAAATCAAATTTGAGATGCTATATTGAGATAATTTCTTAAAACAATATCACATAAACATTAAAGTTAATAAAAATAAGTTTGCAAATTTAATTCAGATTTCAAAGAAAACAAATTCGAGTACAAGTCAAGCAATGGAAACAAATGTTGGTAAGATCACCTGACTATGTAGAGTAAGTATCTTTTTTCTTGACCGATCACAGACCCACTTTTTGTATTCAGAATGTTGGAAAAATCCATAGTCGAAAGAAGTTTTAAACGCAATAGACAGGTCATGGGTATGAAATCTCTCAGAAAATGGGACTTGTCACAGGGAGAAAAATGTGAAAATGAAAGCAATAGCCCCACCACCTCCAAAGGTTAAAGTTTTTTCAGACAGACAAAATGAGAGATAGACGGACAGACAGGGCGGAAAATATATACCCTCGAATCTTCGATTAAGCGACAGCAGAAAAATCTTAACGATCGGCTGAATATAAAAGAAAACGTATCGAAAAATACAATTAAAGTTAAAGTTATGAAAACTGGGTTGTGTGTTTGTCGGTAGCTTGCCTTGTTCTAAAATTGATCGAAAATAAACTTTTTTTGTTGCTACAAATCGGGTTTTTGAAGATTTGATCAATTAATGTAAATACACTTAAAAATTAACAACCTGCAATTCTGTTATGGGAAATTCTAACTGATTTTCCTCATTTTGAAAAACAGGAACTAAAATCTGCCGCCGATGGTTATGTTACAAATTTCAAAAATGGAACTTTGAAGAGCATTTATTATTCTGTTTGTTTAAAATTTATAATTGTGAAATTAAATTATTTCCACATATAGTTCAATCTAAGCTAACCAAGATGATTTTATTTACGCTTTTTGTAAAATCTATTTTTCTTCAAAGCAGTGTGGAATCATGTAAAATAGATAAGTATGATTATATTTATACAAGATATTTTAAACATTCTTTGAAATCATTTTTCTGATGTGTAATAATGTTATTTGTTTGCACAATTTCTAAATCATTTTTCAAACGATCCAGTGAATCTGGAGCATGCTGCTTCAACTATTACAAGAACAAAAATGGTCATTGCATACGTAAGTTTGTGTTTTGCAATACAATTTATTGGACAGTCCTAATACTAGTATATATAAGATACATGTATCTATGAATAAAAGTGAGAATAAAACTTTACATTGATACATCTAGAGTGTCCCTTTGGTACTTTTGGTTCGAACTGTAGTGGACTTTGTCCGTCTGGATACTATGGAATGTTATGTCAAGAGATATGTTCTTGTGAGGAAGACATTTGTGACAGAGAAGTCGGTTGTCCACCACAGACAGGTGTGTATAGATGTCATTTAATTAACGAAATGTAATATTGAACAAGTTTGTAATCTTAAAATGAAAACAAAAGTAAATAAAGAGCAATGATAGGCTTAAAGAATAATACGAATCTGAGAATAATGTCTAAACGATATTCAAAAATTAAAGAGCTGGGATCACGTGGAGGTGTTATCTCCTTCTGTTGACCGGTCACATCTGCCGTGAGTCCTTATAAAACGAAATCCTCTTCCGGTATACTTTTATTACACATTTATTTTTAAAAAGTAATTCTCTTGAAATCTCAGATTAAAATAGGGCGTTGCTAAAATTAAAATTTCAAAGTACAAACAGCCAGTACTTAATGTTAATAAAAAGAGAATAATACATATTACCCTTTTCTGTATCATTATCAGCCAGAGACACCAATATCAGCCAGAGGGCCGAAGGCCCGAGGGCTGATAATGGTATAGGGCTGATACAGAATGTGATGTGGAAAAGGATATGTTTTATTATATCTATTACATACTTAGTAATAAAATACAGCATACATTAAGTGGAGAAGAAAATAAGAAAATAACCATGCATGGACCTCTTACATACATATACATTGACTATTTTCACATACAATTTGGGTTTTTTTCTATTTCAATGCACTCGATCCGTAATTTGAATATAATCTATTACAATTACATGTATTTGTAAATTAAGATTAACCTTATTTTCAAAAAGTTAAAATTAAGAGAATATGAACCCACCAAAAATTGTGTATGATCACAAGTACTGTTTTTGTGGTTTAATTTACTAAGGGTGTGATGTTGACGTCACAATAGCCGTGTCAGCCCTGCAGGGCTGATATGGGTTTGCAGAGCTGATATAGGTTATCAGCCCAGCAAATCCATATCAGCCCTGCAGGGCTGATACGGCTATTCTGACGTCAGCCATATCGCATTTGCAAAAAACCTGTATTTATTACTAAGTGTGTAATTATATTTTTTATATCCACAGATAGGTGCAGTTTAGACGTCACAATGGTTTTTGCGTTAACGTGATGAAGTAAAATAAAGTGTTGATATATAAGAATTGTAAAACGTTGCTTGTAAAGTATTGAACATGCGAAAAAAAAATTCGCATTATTTGAAGTTGGATATGACTTTTATTCAACTCGTTGCATGTTTTTATCCTCTCGACAAGACTTGGTAATAAGAAACACACAAATAAAATCATATCCAACTACAAATCTTTCGTGATCCTATATATTATCTTATATTGGTTTTTTTAATTCAGATTGGTCTATTCCATCTTCCCCTACTTCAAAATCAGTCAAGAAAATTTTGCCGACTGGTATGATGTCGTCCTCATATTGGAAAAACACACTCTTCACAGTAATGGGGTCTATTGGAACAATTTTTGCTATCATGATGATGTACGCTGTTAAAAAATGGTAAGATAGACATATAGTTTACATAACTACTTACCATAAAAAGAATAATGACAATTTGTATCGTTTTATTCATAATATTGTCGTTATTTTTTTTGTCTATTTGTATATTAAAAGGTTCATTAAAATGAAAGCCCGAGGTGTTGGCAGCCGCATAAGTATATCAGGTATTGTGTTTAATAGTTTATAATAATTGATAATTAAACCGTAACATTAAAAGGACAGAAAATTTGTATTTTTTTTTTAAAGCAATGATAATGATATTTTTTTAAATGTACTTTCATTGTAGAAAATACGCTTGGAAATAACATTACCTTGCGATACACAAATAATGAAAGCATTCAAAATGTTAACCCCACCAACAGTTATACGGGGTTATTGGTAGCAAACAGGGCAATACACGAAGAAAAATTAAGAAATATAACACCTGGTAATGGTATAGTAAATTTGAAGTAAAATCAAATTATTTTTTCCTTTACTTTGTATCCCATTACAGTTGTATTTTAAACTTTTATTTTTCAATAATAGTATCAAAAACGAATTGTTAAGAAAGATTTTTTCTTAAGAATGTTTCCTAAGCTATTCTATATCTTATAGGTACCAGACTAAATATTAACGATGAACCTTACAAGGAAAACAAGGTTGAAATCACTGAAAATAAAACTGAAAATCTAGATAACGAGTACCAAGATGCTTGGTCCGATGAAAACTTCATAAAGATTAAAACATTAGGCGAAACTTCAGGGGGCTCAAACTTGACATCCTCACGAATGAACAATGGTGTGAATATAAAGATTAGGCCCTACAGTTCCGTTAAATACAATAGAAAAAACAACGTGAGAGAGGCTGCAGGTGAGATGAATTCGGTCTGCAACAATATTGGTGATACCTCTAGGGTAGGAGATGAGAACCAAGGAAAAGAAGAGGATACAAAAACCGATTTTGTGGTAGATTTCGGTGGTGAGTATTTCATAAACTTGTACATCACTCTATGTCACTTTATCTGCAAGAAACATGGATTATATTAATTAAGCAATAAAACATATTATTTTGATCTTTTGTTTTGGAAGTTACATATATTCATTATATTATTGAAGGTATGCGTTCAGGAAAAGAAGATGCTTCCCCGGAGTTTCTTGAATACGAAGACCTGAACGTTCTAATGGCGGTCCAGCCAGAACATTATACAGATTTAACTTTCCCGAACGAAAATTCTTATTCAGAAATCAATAAAAACAGAGAGATAAAAGAAAGAAAATTTTGTTCAAATGGACATTTATATGAAGCCGAAAATATTGTTGAATCGACAGAAATGTATACAGTTCCGAATTTTTCTGGGAGAGAAAGCATTCTGAATGAAGATTCCTCTGCGACAAATTCAAAAGAAGACAACATGTTCAATGAAGGAGAGACGATAACTGAGGAAAATTGGAGCCTTTACGAAGACGTAGCAATCTTTTGACTCTACAATTAAGCTCGTCTTTTAACCTTGTACAGTTAAAAACCAATGTTTGTATAGTTACTACATAAAACGAAAATTATTATGACATTTGTTTTAACATGCTATTTATGAACTTGGTTTGTTCTTTGATGTCTTAGTAGTTAAACATTGAGAATTTTTTACAATTTATTTTATTTTAGAAAAGCTGTTAATAGAAGCAATTTGTTTTTTATTTAAATCTGTAAATAGAAACAAGAATCAGATAAATTTATACATCGAAAAAAACTGATCTTTGTTGTCTTTTTCATTACTATTTGCATCAATTTTCCTAAAGAAATCTGTCTTCGATATTTTAATTGTCTTTCCATGATACTTTTTTTTATCATCTAAGTTTAATATGCAGTGTACAAACTTCTGTGCCAACTCAAGAGTAAAAGGATTGGAACTTTTTTGTATTTGTTTAGGCGAAAAGTCTAGAAATTCTAACTGTTCAATGAAAAAGTTTGCAGAAAAAACAAGTCTACTAGCTCATACCCTAAAGTATGTAAATGTTTTACTTGTTGAACTATATTTGATTTACAATAGAATTACTTATGAATTGGTATGAATTGATTATTCTTCATTAAGATTTAAAAAAAAAAACCTTTCATGCATAAAAAGAAAAAGAATGAAAAAATATCAGAAAATTTTATTAATGTATTTGCTATACTTTATAAAAAGTAAACACAATGTAGTGTCTCGTCTATTCAGTATACAAGAATACTGTATCTGAAAACTAGCTGAGTACATATGGTTGCAAAGGCCACATAAATAGTTTTTGTAATCTTTCAAGCCTACAGTGTTTCACCATTGATGCGATGGATCTCTGAGCAAAAGACGTAGAAATAAGCGTAGTTATGGATATTGATTACACAATCAACCAATTTCACACTGTCTTTATGATGTTAAAGAAACACAAAATACATACTGTGTTACAGCATATTCTGGAAAGACTATAAATCATATGTGGATCATCCAGGAAGTAAAAATCCTTAAGAAATAATTTGAAATCTATGATTTTCCAATGAAAATTATGTCATTTTAATATTATCAATACATAGGGCTGGTTGTGATCTCGACCAATCAACAAAGAATGCTTCCTGCTCCGAGGCAACTGTCCGTCTTTATACTTTTTTAACAGAAGTTTTTAATGTACGTGATCGACCTCTGTTCAGTATTTGAATTTAATGATACATATTGATGTTAAATGACACATATATTTTCTTATCCTTTTTAACAATTTTTTCCTGCAAATCTTTTTTGAAAATAATTCTTTAGCGGAAACTAAAGTGTTATATAAGAAAATATTATTCTACTTTTGGAAGCTACCAGTCATTGCGTTTTTCTTACACCAATCTCTCATCTTTTACATTCCTTTATCTCATAAATCCTAAAAATGTCAAAGTTAAATAAATTGAAATAACTAACAGTGCTCAAGCTCAAAAGTCCATTCAAACGATGCAAAACAAGAGCAGAGAAAACACAGATCTATAAAAGATCAAAAGTGGGATCAGATGCCATTGATGAGTGAGCACCACCACCCGCTATAAGCTCTTGTAATAAAGAAAAATCCAATTCAATGTGTAAATAACAGCTTAACAAATATAATGAACGATGTCAGTCAGCAATTGACTTGTGGTAGATTGTATTTGATCTAAATGCTATTGTATCTATTTAAATTATTAATATATTTATAATATATATCTAAAGAACTTATGAAATGAAGGCATGAACGTTAAACGAGAAAATTAATAATTCGACAACTTCTTTGTCATTAACTAATCTCGTTTAAAATATTTTTAATATGCAATTGATAAGGTAAATTGTGCATGTTTGAGGCAAGTTATAGATTGAAAAAATCATGTCATCACCTTCATCTTAAGCCTCTATTGTAAGGTCGTTGTACATTTGTTTGTAAAATTTATGTTTATTTATATCTTTTTATTGGCGATAAATTTCCTTGGTTAGGAAATAAAAAAAAAGTTTTTAGTTTTATGTGTAATGCTCATTGGTCAAATGTTTCCTTGAACTGAATTATCTGAGGAAATCATCATAAATTCAGAAAAAAAAATGATAAAATTGGTGCCCGAGAAGAGACAAATTGACAAACTAGGTGATAATGTTTTTTCTACAAAGTGTTTTATGGATACTAATGGGGATAATCCAAATCAGCAATGCTTGTGAAAAAAGGTCTGTGGAGAAAAGTTAATGTTATTTAGATTCTGTAGCATTTTCTGATAGCATTAAGATAATTATTATTTTAGAAGTCATACGGATACAGTATAATTTGAACGGTATTTCTGTATCAGCATTTTCAATCATTTTATATCATCCGAACACAAAAAAAATAATATTATTGTTTGTTGCTGTTAAAATAACTAACAGTCTTTTATCGTTACCTTGTAATGGTTTTAAGGTGATGATAGAGATAGAATTTTTATAATGTTCCATCATTTATTTACATTATTTTATATACTTTCATATAATGAAATCAATAATGTTGTTTTTATAGGCTTATTCATATAATTTTTTTTTCTTTATTTGCATCATTCCAGTCCTGACAGGTGCTGTTATAATTTCTACAGGGAGGGAAATATATGCAGAGGTATTAGTTATTCTTTATCCAGTTTTTCATGCATTAAAGTGAAATAAATGGTTTTTGTGTTGAAATGAATATCTCAATATATATACCTTACGATAGATGTGAAAAAAAATGTAAATTTTAGTGGATGAATATTAACCTTTCTACAGAGTGCCCTGTTGGAACCCATGGTTTAAACTGTAGTGAAAAATGTATAAAGGGTTACTATGGAAGGTTTTGTATAGAACAATGTGACTGTCCCGCTAGTTTGTGTGACGTAAAAGATGGTTGCTATGGTAACAGTTCCCATATCTCTACTGCTGAAGGTATTAAATTAAAAATTTGATATTTTGTTTGATTATAACTAAATAAATTTGTTCCTATGTGAAAAAAGTAAAAAAAAAATTATGTTTTGCTGAGTGTGCATATAGAATCAATGTTTGACCGCTGAGTGAGATGTTGGACCGTTCGATGAGATGTTCGACAGCTTACATCACGGAATTGGTGGAATTTAATCTTTTTAACAATATGACTTTTGAACAATTTGAAATCAAAAGATTTTTAGAAAAATCAACAGCTTAAAAACTAATGAATTTTCAACTTTATATACAACTATTCCCCACGATAAATACTGTTCTGTAAAATACAAAAGAAAAGAGAGGCTACGGGTGAAATGAATTCTGCCTACAACAACAGTGGTGATATTTCTAAGGTAGGCGATGAGGACCAAAGAAATGAAGACAATACAAAAACCGATTTCGTGGTAGATTTTGGGGGCAAGTATTTTATAAACATTGTATGTCATTTTATTTGCAAGAAACTTGGATTATATTACATGTAATTAAGCAAGAAAACGTATTATTTTATCTCTTGTTTCAGGAAAGAAAGAAGCTTCACCAGAGTTAATTGAATACGAAGACCTGAACGCTCTAATGGCTGTCCAGTCAGAATATTATACAGATTTGACTTTGTCGACCGAAAATTCTTATTCAGTTATCAATAAAAACAGAGAGATAAAAGAGAGAGAATTATATTCAAGAAAACATTTATATCAAGTCGAAAATATCGCTGAATCGCTGAATCGATAGAAATGTATACAGTTCCGAGTTTTCTAGGAAGAGGAAGCATTCTGAATAAAGATTCTTCTGTGGCAAATTCAAAAGAAGACAAAATGATTAAAGACAGAGAGACGATAACTGAGGACAACTGGAGCATTTACGAAGACGTAACAATACTTTGACTCTAAAATTAAGCTCGTCTCTAACTGTATTTTTGATTTCTTCATCATTTGCATTTTCTGAATTGATTTTTTTGCTTGAACATTGTTCTTCATGTCTAACACTGGGTATCCTGTGTTAGTTATCATAAACGGGCAAAGTTTTTAAACTTCTCTCCACCAAATCCTGATGGAATTTTTTAATAGTTTATACCAAAGAATTTGCAAAATATTGGCCTTAAATGAAAATGTGGATATTAACCTGTTTGTGATTTCACTCGTTTTAGTGGAGCATGCTTTTGTTTGTTCATCGAATCGTCTAAATTAAATAAATTTTCATATGCAGTTCACTGAAGTAAATTGTTACGTTAATAATTGAAACTGAAGTAAGAAAAGTTGTGATCACCAGGTTTATCGGAAATGATTGTTCCAGTAAATGTTTGACCAGTCCTCTTTCGTTACCCCTCACTAAGATATTGACAGTAGTGAAGGATAAACTTCCTGAGTACTTTGCAACAATATATTCAAGAAGTGGTGAGCATCAGTTGTGAATACCAAAAACATCCAGAGAGCTTTTGACAATTTGGAATCACAAGATTTTACCAAAATTAACAGCTTAAAAATCACATTTCAACTTTATACACAACCATTCCCCACGATAAATTAAAGTCTGGGGTTTTTCATATTATTGACAGCTGCTTTTCAATAAAACTGGAATACGTATATTTACTTACCTGATCATTGGTCATTTGCAAACTTATTTTGTTAAAACACAATCTGATTACACACAAAAGTTATTTGAAGTTGACATCAAAGAGATGCTTGAGTTTCTGATTGACAATATCAATGTGTTTTTTGTAAACCAGGTATTCCAACAATCTATTTGAATTCCAGTTGGAACCAACTGCTCTCCATTGTTAGCAACGTATGTTCAATTAAAAATGGTAATTTTCACTCCTACGTCCATGCGATATATCCTGGTGATCTTAAGATAAAAAATGCCACAAAAGCTGACACATCTGTTTCATACTTGGATATTTTACTTGAAAAGACGTTAATTGTAATATAACAACCAAGCTATATGATAAACGTGATGACTTTATTTTTTCTATCGTCAACTTTTCTTACTCATGCAGCAATATACCCTCATCAGCTTACAAATTGTATATATATTTAAAGTCAACATTTTGTAAGTTCTATGGTCGATACAATGATCTTTCCAGCAAATACAATTTATCATTGAGTCAAACGCTGACTGGCATTTTTATACTAATTGTTTGTCAATTGTTTAAACACTGAATTGACGATTGATTTTTTTCGCTATTTTCTGATCATGACAAGAAGCAAACAGCGTATGTGACCAGTCGGCAGGGATGCTCACTCCTCCATGACACCTGATCCCACCTCTGGTGTTTCGAGTATTTGTACTGCTCTCCTTTTTGTACTGTTTTATAATTTATTATGTACGGGAGATAACTCTAATCAGCCATGCTTTCCTAACATTATCTTTTTAAAGAAGACCTGTCTTTTTTGTTATTATTTTATTCGACAATCTTATTGATATATATTGAATCTACAGAGCTCTTACTTTTAAGAACATGTAATACTTTATGAATGATCCGCTAGGATATATTTCAATGGGTTACTTACTTGAGATATCTTGTTTTTATAGTATTTTTTTCTGTGTATTTTTTGTCGTAAATCGTTATTCGTCAATTGTCATTCAACTTTATTTGTTGCCATACTTCATCATCACCCTACGTCAAACGTCATTCTTCAATGTATTTTAACGCTATACATTATTCGTCATCACTTGTTATTTTAGCATCACATACTTGTTACCATCACCCTCGTCAATAAAATCTTTAACACAATTACAGTGAGTTTCCTTACTTTTCATTCCCTGTTTGCTAAATTCACCTGCTTTGTGCTCCTTATAATTATCGAGCAGGCGCAAAAAATCTGTGTCTTTTCAGTTCGTCAGAACTCGACTTAAAATAGTTTGTACTTGATTTCAATGTCAATGTATCCACCATAGAAGTTATGAGATGTTAATTATAAACGATATTGATAGTATCCCTTTTTCATCAACTTGTTTTCAAAAAGCTTGTTTCGGAATTGATCAAGAAAAGAGTATGTTCTTCAATACCGAATCATCTTGGAGCTTTTAAGAATGGATCAGTGAGCATCCTCTGCTGACCGGTCACATCTGCCGTGTACTCATTATAATGATCGGAAAGAATGGAAAAAAATCGAAGAGGATTAAATTTGCAAATAATGGCAATGGCTTAACAATTTACATGAAAACCACCAGTCAGCATTTGATTACATGCCAGTTTGCGTTTGCTGAAAATGTGGCTGCACCGACTTTACAAAATGATGTATTGAAACCACACTGTTGATATTCTTGTTTTATTTACTTGTTTGTCAGAAACTTGCATCATTGTAGACATTGTTCGAACTTAAAACATGCTCTTGTGAACATGTATCTAATTAACTGAGAGATATAAACCAAATATACAGGTGTTAAAAGGAAATCAGTTCTAGTTTCTGACATTTTCTATTTCAATCTTTGTCTTCCTGTATCATTTATCACTGGTACTTTTTTTTTCATTTAGTGCTAAATTATTTTTATGTTTACATTTTTTTTAGTAAAACCTGACATTACAAAAATTGTATGAGTTTGTTTCTATGAAAAATACATTATTTCCCTTTCGAGTAAACTGCGATTAAAAAACAAATTTACATTTAGATTTTAACAGTACTTTGTTCTGATACTTATATTTTTTTATTAGTCTTATTCCTAGTATGTACATTATAATTACATAAAGAAAAAGAAATTGGTTATTAAATTATTGATCATAAACTTTTATTATGCAGAGTCCAACTGTCACAGGGTTTTCTAGCGGCTTCCCAAAATCACACAATACAGTTTTGTTATATATAGTTTTATTTACAATATGTACAAACACACGCGTTTCTACACGGCCCAGTGGCTTCCTGTTGGATGGCATAAAAGGATAGCTGGCCTAAATGGGACCTATGATATAAGTTAGATACAGACATTATAATTATACATTGCTCATACTCGTACATTTTGCTGTACATTTACTTAGGTGCATTTTACTGCATTACACATTCCATAGTTGCATTTTACCGCACTGTACTTATACTTCACTTCACTTCACTTCACTTCATACTACTTTACTTTATAGAACTTTTACGTTCACACATAAACTAATTAAGTGTATTACTTGTAGACAACCACTTTAAGACGAATACTATACGCCATACTTTATACATACAACACTACGTCTACATTTTACATATACTCATACACTTATACTTTTACTTCTAATACATATACTTTACACGAGCAAATACTACTTTAATCTAACTTACGAATGAAATTATAGAACAAAGTTCTGTGGCCATTTCAGGAATAAAAACCGTCAATAAATAATACAGCTTACAATGATAAATAAAATACACTTACCCAGGATAGGTGGACCTCTGGTCATGAAATAAGAAATTACATGAACAAAATAAAACTTGAGAACTGTCTTTAACACAACTGCTCCGGTCAATTGCTATGCCCAATCTGATTTCACAGGATTTAAATCACAAGGTAAAACCTGCTAAACAAGCTTAAAAGTATGGAAAACACATTGGGCAAATAATATTGGTAATATAGAATTCAGATAAAAACATATGGAAATCAAATATGGACATCAATTGTGACATTACCTTCCCCCTTTAAAGAAAAATTACATTCATGTAATTTTTCCCAAACACAATTTATGTACAAGATTTTTTTTTTTACTTTTCAAACATAAGATAAAACAAGATAAAATCCTTCATTCATCAACTTTATTTACATACAGTTACTGACGGATTCTTACTGTCTGCTTAAATAATCCGCTCCTACATTGTCTTTCCCTCTAATCGCCCTTATGCGGAATCGGTACGGCTGAAGTGACAATGCCCATCTCATTAGTCTGGAGTTCACCAACTTCGTCTTATTCAAATATACAGTGGATGGTGATCTATCTCTAAAATAAACTCTTTGCCATAGAGATACCTGTGAAATTTTTGCACTGACCAAATGATACACAAGCATTCCTTTTCTATCGTCGAGTAGTGTTCTTCACTTGGTTTTAGTTTGCGGCTGGCATAGGCAACAGGGAGTTTGAATTCACCTTCTTCCTGTAAAAGTACTGCTCTGATACCCCTGTCGGATGCGTCAGTCAGACCTAGAAAAGATCGAAGTTGTTTTTTCGTCGTAGGATGGTACGCCTGTTGTATAGCCGACACTTTATCTGGATGAGGATGTACTTTGTCATCGCCTATGATATGGCCCAAACACTCCAGTTTCCGATAAGCCAAAGAACATTTCATTGGTCTGGCGGTGAGATTCGCTGATCGGAGACGCTGTAAAACCTGAGAAAGCACAGAGATATGTTGATCAAAAGTATGAGTAAATATCAAGATATCATCTATGAAATTATCAACATTAGAAACGTTTTTGAGCACCTCGCGCATGAGACGACAAAAAGAAGCCGGAGCTGTGACCAGCCCGAACGGCATTTTGGTGAACTGGAAAAGACCTTGGGGAGTCTGAAAAGCTGTCATTGGACGGGCAGAATCAGACAATGGCACTTGCCAGTACCCTTTTGACAAATGTAACCGTGAGAAGTATTTATGACCTGATAATTTCGCAAACATTGCGTCAACATCAGGCATAGGCTCCACATCAAACACAGTAATGCGATTCAGAGCTCTAAAATCGACGCAAAACCGATATGTGTTGTCCTTCTTTTCAACAAGGACTATTGGGGATGAATATGCGATTTCCGAATATTCAATTACCCCAATTTCTAACATTTTACGTACCTCATTTTTCACTGTTTCCATCATAGCAAAAGGGATGTCTCGGACTTACTCTCACAGGTTTATCCGTTGTTGTTCTGATTTCATGTTCAAGCACATGCGTGTGGCCTGGTACATCTGTTAAAACATCACTATACCTGTGTAGAAGATCCATAAGAGTTTGTCTCTCCTCTCTGTTGAGATCTGGATTCACATCTACATCTTTGTAGGATTCTCGAGACTGTACGTGTACGAACTCTGCTTCTTCATCATACTCACCAACTGATTCATCAAACTGAATCTGTTCTGAATCTACAACTGACATAACACATTGAATAACTGGTTCACAACGTTCTACATATCTTTTTAACATGTTTGCGTGATAGGTCTTTACTTTTCCCTTCACATCTAACTGATAGTCTACTTTACCTATCTTTTTCACAATTTGATAAGGGCCTTGCCATTGCATAAGGAGCTTATTACTGTCAGAAGGCAACAAAACCAAAACTTTCTCACCTGGTTTCATATTTCGTACTCTAGCCTTTTTGTCAAAGCACACTTTGTGTCTTTGTGACGCCCTCTTAAGATTCTCCTGTGCCAACTCCCAAGTTGACTCCAATCGCTCGCGGAGATCTAAATTGTACTGGTAGGTAGACTTTACCTGTTGATCTGGAATTTCTTTAGTCCATAGGTCTTTCAGGATCGTCATGGGTCCTCTCGCTGTACGACCATATAACAACTCAAAGGGAGCAAAACCCAAACTTTCCTGGGGCACCTCTCGATAGGCAAAAAGCACAGTGGGTAGATATTTGTCCCAGTCTCTTGGTCTATCAATACACATACGTTTAAGCATTTGCTTAAGTGTACCGTTAAAACGTTCAACGAACCCGTTGCACATAGGGTGATACGGAGTAGTTGTTAACTGTTTCAACGAAATGAGTCTACTCACCTCTTTCATGAGTCCGGAAGTAAATTGACTTCCCATGTCTGTCAATATTTCCTCCGGAATACCTGTATAGGAGAACATCTCAGGTAAGGCCTCAGCAACCCGCTCTGTGTCTATTCCTGGAAGCGCCTTCGCTTGTGGAAATCTTGTGGCGTAATCGACTCAAGTCAAAATAAAACGATTACCTTTTTCAGTTGGAGGGTGCAGTGGACCTACAATGTCTACAGAAACTCTTTTAAAAGGCACGTCTATTAAAGGCATTCTACCTAAAGGAACTTTAGTTACCGTACCCTTAGACACCGTTCTCTGACATGTATCACATGACCTACAAAATCGTTTAATCTCCGACTGCATTCCTGGCCAAAAGAACTCTGACAAAATCCTAGAAATGGTTCTACTAATCGCTAAATGGCCAGACATGATCGATTCATGGGCTAATTTCATTACAATATGACGAAACTTTGATGGGACTATAAGTTGAGAATAGGTCTTACCACCGTCTTTTTCTGCTGACACATATTCCCTGTACAGAAGACCATTCTTTTCAAACCACTTGACCTTACCATCACGTGACCTTCGACCTTCCTGTGCATATCTGCCGGCTGTTTCAAGTGACGGATCTGACTGCTGTTCTCGCATTATGTCGTCTGGGTTGATTTCATCTTTGACGATTTCTGGCACTTTAAGTGGTTTATACTTTTTCTGTTTTACTTTTACCTGTTGTCTTGTTTCTACCGCTGTAATAGTGTTTGGTTTCCATTCTGGATCCGGGTCATGAGGTTTCCTCGCATTTTCTACTTCACCTATAATCAGATCAAAGACAGGATTTTCCATACACCAACATTCATACTCACCTGAGACATAATGAGAATCAATGACAACCTTTGCCACGGGGACCACTATTCTCATGTTGTCTGCCAAAACACACGTTTATTGTCTACCTGTAAAGTTTTCCTTTTTTTACCAGACTCTTGCGCACTACAATGTTTCGACATCCTGAATCTCTCAATAAGGTAACTGGATGACCCTCAACGTAACCAGCTCAAAGAGGCATTGGTTTCGCTGTAGAATGACATGCCGATGTTAAAACGGTTGTATGGTCACTTACCTGACTATAAATAGACGGGTTTTGACTGTAAATCAGCACTGCGCAGTTACTTGGATTTGCATTACTACCACTTGCTTGATCTTTCCCACGTACGTCCTTGCACACTGCTGCACTTGAGTTTTCACTTTTAAATCTGCACTGGGGTGCAATGTGACCATATTTGTTACACACAAAACATTTTCTTTCATTGTTTGGAACAAACCTTGGCTTCTGTTGCTGATGCTGACGTGCATCTTTGGGTTTTTCTGGTACCTTACTTACCTCAGGTTTGTTCACTGCCTTTGAACACAAATTGATAGCACTAGTATTTCTGGCTTCCCTAAACTGATCAGCTAACATACTCATCTGATCCACTGTCTTTGGAACATTCTGCTTCAGAAATACAGCCAATTCAAAATTACACACAGGTAACATTTGATCTCTAATCATAAGATCGAAAAGAGCCTCAAATGAACAAGTAATTTTGGACATTTCTACCCACCGAGTCAAGTAAGAAGCAAGTCTAACAGTGAACTGAGAAAATGTTTCCCCAATTTCAGGTCTACAAGAACGAAATTTCTTTTTTAAAACCATCCTCTGTCATTTCGTACCTACGTAGTAAAGCTGCTTTAAGTTCATCGTAGTCACTTACTTTTGACGTGGATATAAGAGCATATACATCTAGAGCTCGCCCTTTCAATAAAGCACTGAGGTGTGTCGACCATAAAGTCTTTTCCCAATTCATGGCTGTCGCAAACCTCTCAAACCTTCTCAAATAGCTATCAATCTCATCTTTGTTCTCGTCAAAAGGAGAAATTTTCGGTACACTAGGTTTTACCATAACATCACTAACCTTACATCACTTACATCATAACATCACTTACCTTGTGCACTTTTGTTTGCCAGTTCTAATTCGTGTTCCTCTTGTAGCTGCTTAATCTTCATCTCATGATACATGCGTTCCATCTCTAGCTGATATTCTCGTTCTTTTTCTCTCTGTCGAGCCGCTGCTCTCTCTTCACGCTGTAAATTCTGTTGTTCTATAACATAATTTCTTAACTCTTCTTTTTCATAACCTAACTTCTCGCCTGCAGCTAGCGGCTTCCCAAAATCGCACAATACAGTTTTTTTATATATAGTTTTATTTACAATATGTACAAACGCACGCGTTTCTACACGGCCCAATGGCTTCCTGCTGGATGGCATAAAAGGATAGCTGGCCTAAATAGGACCTATAATATAAGTTAGATACAGACATTATAATTATACATTGCCCATACTCGTACATTTTCTGTACATTTACTTAGGTGCATTTTACTGCATTACACATTACATAGTTGCATTTTACCGCACTGTACTTATACTTCACTTCACTTCATACTACTTTACTTTATAGAAGTGTATTACTTGTAGACAACCACTTTAAGACGAATACTATGCGCCATACTTTATACATACAACACTACGTCTACATTTTACATATACTCATACACTTATACTTTTACTTCTAATACATATACTTTACATTAGCAAATACTACTTTAATCTAACTTACGAATGAAATTATAAAACAAAGTTCTGTGGCCATTTCAGGAATAAAAACCGTCAATAAATAATACAGCTTACAATGATAAATAAAATACACTTACCCAGAATAGGTGGACCTCTGGTCATGAAATAAGAAATTACATGAACAAAATAAAACTTGAGAGCTGTCTTAAACACAACTGCTCCGGTCAATTGCTACGCCCAATCTGATTTCACGGGATTTAAATCACAAGGTAAAACCTGCTAAACAAGCTTAAAAGTATGGTGAACACATTGGGCAAATAATATTGGTAATATAGAATTCAGTTAAAACATATGGAAATCAAATACGGACATCAATTGTGACACCAACTACTTTTATTTTGAAAAGTTTTGAATACTTTATATACACTGGAGAAAGGTATGTAAGAACAAAATCAACATTAATTAGATTCATCTTTTTTGTTTTTTGTTTGTTTAAGATGATTCATCACTTCTGGGTTTTCAAGCTAAAAGTCTATAAAAAATACAAATTTTGGAACAGAGCAAACGTGGACCTGTAAAAAATAAGACGTTGGGTCAGGTGCCATGGAGGAGTGATCATACACCTGCCTTGTTCTCCTTGTCCTTGACGTGCATACTTGCATCTCTTAATAGGTCGTTCTATTAAACAGTAATAAAAATAGGACTGGTCGAGTTCTCTTTTAAAGAGCCTTTGCAATATTTTTTGACGCAACACACAACAAATTCGTTTATAGTTAAAATAATGCACACGTATTGTGTGTCATTGGGACAGTAAAAAATCATAACTCGACATTTAGATATATTGACGACGTATTGTCAATTAATATTGATAATTTCCAAGGATACTTAGATATTTTACTTAAAAAAGACACTAATGGTAATCTAACACCCAACCTATACGATAAACGTGATGACTTCAACTTTTCTATGGTCATCTTCCCTTACTTATGCAGCAATATACCTTCAGCACCTGCATACGGAGTATATACATGTATATTTCAGTTGATTCGATACGCAAGAGCATGCTCTACGTATGAACAATTTTTAAAACAAGGTAAATTATTGACAAGCAAGTTCATGAAACAAGAATATCAGCAGACTCGTTTAAAGCATCATTTCGTAAGTTCTATAACGATACAATGACCTTGTCAGCTAATACAATTTATCATTAAATCAAACGCTGACTGACCTTTTTCATACCAATTGTTTGTCCATTATTTATACACTGAATTGACGACGGATTTTTCCCGTTATTTCCTGATCATGACAAGGAGCACACGGCGGATATGACCGGTTGGCAGGGGATGCTCACTCCTCCATGACACCTGATCCCACCTCTGATGTTTCGGAGGTCCGTGTTTGCTCTGCTCCTACTTTGTATTGTTTTATGGACTTTGAAATTGAATACTGTTCGTTATCTCCATATCCTTCTTCTTATAATTCCTTCATTGTAGTAAAAAGAGGGCTGATGTAAAACAAACATAGGGCGTTTACATTTATATTTAATGCTTTTTGAGTCGCAGTGTTTCAACATAAATTCAAGGAACCACTTTTGCTTTTTTGCATCTTTCTCAAATTAAGTGCCTCCTACAATGTAAAAATAAATTCTTCTCCATTCTTTGTTTTAGTTTATACGCGATTTTTTTTTTGTCGAAAGGGAGGAATTATTGGCAAGAAAACAAAGTAAATCAATATGACGGGTACTTAACAGGTGTTTACTTTTGGTTATGTACAAACATTCTTCGATAGAAAATCTGATCTCTTTTTACAATTTGCTAGTATCGTAAAACTGATTATGGAGCAATAATTGCTTATCAACTAAAAGACTTATTAAGCAAAACAAAAAGGTTGTAGGAAATGCGGAATTAATGAGAAATATTTATGATTAATCCTAGTAAGTTAAAGATATATATTGTAAATTAATTTCAATATTTTTTCCTCCAATATTTTTTTCTGGCAGAAGATATGTATATGAAGTAATTTATTGAAGATTAAAATTTTAGAAAATATATTTTGTCCAAAAATGGGCAAACATTTCTTTCTGTAAGGTGTTTTTTTTAAGTTTGGAAATGTAAAAAAGTCAAAAGGTCAAAGATCTGGCAAATATTGTTAATGTGAAAAAACATTAACTTTCTGTTTATCCCGACCGAAAACCCCTTTACTCTTCAGGCATGCGGGTTTGGATGCTGTCATGAAGAAATTCAGCTAGTGGATTCCTGATTCTGGGTCCTTCCTCTAATAAACCTTTCGATTTTTTTGCAAACAAATTGTTTTTTAGTCTCCTCCAGATATTAAACTGTCTCCCCAAATACAAATTTGAACAACGATATCACTAATATTTAAGAAAATTGCATATAAATATGTCTTTGTGCTCTTGAATACCTTTGCTTTTGTCAGACCTTCGCAATTTTAATCAAGTACAACTTATGGTAAATTTTGTTTTGATGATTTTAAGCAATAGAATAGATTCATTGCAAACAAACATGGATAACTACAATTACTGATATTTTAAAATGACTGTAAAGACTCTCGTACAAGCTGTCGTTTTCACCAATTTTTCAAAATATAGGGTGACCTTTGAGTACCAAGCTTTTTTACTGTCGAACATTTTTTTATAAACAGTGTAAACTACTCCCGATATGATATCTATCAAATTTGCTATGTGTCTTAAGGTCAATCATACATCATCAAATATTATTTGTTGAAATTAGGAAAACAGTACATAAGTTTTATAATTTTATTTGCAAGGAGGGTACCCAGTTTTGATGCCCATTATATAATTTTTTATCATTGAAATCCACCTGCTCATTTGTCTGTAAATCAGGCATTGGTCGCTGTAAATGACATATATTTCAGTGAATATTTCTTTGAGATTTTTATCAAGTTTACAGCAGCTTTAATGTAGCCCTTATTTTCACTCTAGTTTACTGATTCTTTACCATTCATTTATAATGCAGTGTTTCGATTAGCCCTTGTTTCCCAGCTTCTCACGATGAAACTATGTGATGAAAAATGGTCACTAAAACTGTTATAAATTCAGTAAAGATTTAATAACGAGACAAAGTCAAGTTTAATGTCATATGATATCTGTATTGTATATTATACAGTTTAGGACATATTTATTGAACAGCCCTCGTAACATTAATTTTAGCAGCACATTTAAGAAGAAATTGGCTGTTTTAATCTCTGTCATGATGGTTTAGTAACTACAAGTATCTCTATTGTATGAGAAGCTTTATTTTTTTACTAAGAAAAGCTATATTCATATGTCGACTCGACAGGTTCCAGTGCACTTGAAATAATAGATATCACATCAGTTTCATATTTGGATATAGTACAAAACAGGTAAATGAAGTCTAAAATCAAAACATTAGGACTTCTTTACTGTCATGATTTTCCCTTTATTTTGTATATATTCCTTTATCACCTGCATATTGGCTCTATGAAGAAGGATATGGATCTATGTTATACCTTTGAACAAATTCTAAAATGAAAAAAGCTACATGAATTACTAGACAGGATAACAAAACAAGAATATCAGCAGTCTTTTTCACCACATTTTTCAGGTTTTCTGTTCGACCTTGTAAGAAAATACAATATATTACTTAGTCAAATGCTAACTAAAAATATTCACACTAATTGTTTGGCCATTATTCAAACACTAAATTATACACTGCAATGAAAATCATCTATCACAGCACTAAAACAGAGCACAGGCAGAAATGACAATGAAGAGATGAATTAATTAAACTAGGATCCATATATAATTAGCACAAACGTCTATTCTATGAAAACCTTCTCAGTAGATAAACATAGTGAACCAAAAAGGTGAAATTGAATTTCAGGAAAAGGAAAACTAATTTTAACTCTACAATGACTAACAACTGTGGTCAGCTACTTTGTTTTCAAATTATTTTGTGTATTTTCATAACAACATTCAGTATAAAATGTCGTAACGGGTAAAATAGTAGTAAAGTTAATAAGAAAATTTATATATTCAAGATATCTTTTAGGCAATATAGATTTAATTTGTGCATCTTAATTTTTCTCTACCTTGCACATGAAACAAAAGCACAATGTGGATTAAACCTATAAGAATTCGCGATAAATGTGATTCGATTTTGCATTTTCTGCAGAGTGCCCTATTGGAACATATGGCGTAAACTGTACTGATCGATGTAAAAGTGGTTTTTATGGAAGACTATGTAAAGAACCCTGTAACTGTCTACATTATCTCTGTAACGCCATATATGGCTGCCATGATAAAAGTATGTATGTTTCTGATATATTTCATACTTGAAATATAAAAAAATAACTTAATCAATCGAAAACATTTAGCTATTATTTCACTAATGAACATTTTTAAAAACATTTTTACAATAAAAAGCATACCACAAAAAATACAAAGAATTCCTCAAAAAAATTTTAGAGGAATAGATTTTCATGAAGAAAGTAAAAAAAAAATGACGCTGGAATGATATGATTTAATTTTGTTTTCTTTTTATTTTCTTTTTAATTTTTATTTAATTTTTCCTTTTTTTGTCAAATTGGTATATCCAAACTTCATTCAATGACAGTTCAGTTACCACAGTTTTGTCATTCATTCCCACAAAAATTGGAATGACATCTTCATCTTTGAAAAATACACTCTTCATTGCAATAGGATCTATTGGAATGCTCTTAATTATAGGAGTGGTACTTAATGAAGTCATGGTACGATTAGACATGTCATTATAGCTTTGACCTAAACAATAATTTCAAACACTTTACCTTTTAAATACGGTAATATTATAATGCTTTCATTTTCATCTGCGTGCAGATTTGCAATGGCCACGATAATGAAAGGTTTTATGCTTATAGGTTCATTAAAATGAAATCTCGTGCAGCAGGTAACCAACGAGGGTCATCAGGTATTCAAAAACAGAACGATCCAGAAGATTTGATATAATCTATAACATTTGTATTTTATACAAATGGTAATGTTACTCTATTCTTAACTTTCTTCTAATGTAGAAAATACTGCACTGGGGAACAATGATACTCAGTGGAATATAGACAATGACAGAAATGAAGAAAGCTTGCTGGATACAAACAGTGCACCTCAGAAAGGGAAACTGGAATACCACATAGAAGAGGTATAATGTGTGAAAGGTTATCAAGTAATAAAAAGGCATTCAAGTGACGCCCTGCACTAAATGATGAGAAAGAACTTTATTCGGTAATAACCAATATTTGCCCCCCAAAATCAAACTTTGATGGAGATATATTTAATTAAGTTCTGCACAGGGGAAAACGTTGCTGAGAAAAGAGAAAATGAATGATCATAAGTATTGACGCCATATGTACGTAATAACGTCACAAACATGACGTAAATTTCAGTTTTTTATGAATATACAGAAAAATGTACATATTTCGTCGATATTTTGACAAAAGAACAAAAGCGCATGTGTGTTAAGTAAATAATATTTGAGCAATGGCTTGTAGATGAAATATCAATGAATATGGGATTGTTCCTGAACAAACTTCGAAAATTTTAAAGAACATTGTTGAAAGTCCTTACAGTTTAATCTGAAAACGGATATGAAATCGGACTAGTTTGTGACTTCAGAAAGCAAAAATTTGAATACACTGCTTTGATATATAATATTTTCTGTTAATATATAGGAAAAAACAATTTATTGAATTCAGCACATTTCAGGAAGTTTTCAAAATTTGACTTTTTGGGGGGCAAATATATGCAATATACCGCATATAGTCCTTTTGAAATGAGCTTTATTGCTAGGTTTTACAGAAGTCAAGGCAAACTTCTCTTAGAAATGTTTCATAAAATATTCTTACAGGTGCTGGGGCGTATTTTAATATGGACAACTGCAGGAATAAACTTTCTGAGAAAAGAGAGTATGAAGCTGATCATACAGATTTAACCAATACCGAATTCAAAAAGATCGCTTTTGAGCGATTTTGAAAATTTTTCATATATAACCTTAAATGAGATTTGAATTTCCACAAACTAAAATGGAACAAATGTCTAATATTTTAATTAAAAATAAAAAACTTTGATTTACTTTACCTACGACAACTTTGACTCTCTATAAGAGAAAAGAGGAGTGAAAGATTTGATTAAAAAAGAACAAGAACAATGCTAAACAATTTAGAAAAGTTTTGTAAAGCACATCTTAAAAATTACTATTGTTTACATATTATAGATAAAAAAATTAACCAACATTTTACACTCAAATTACCTTAAGTGAAATTTAAAATCTTTAGGTGAAAAGTGAAAAAAAAACATGATGCACACACTTTGAAGATGTCGAAGATTCACATTTCAGCTTCCGTCTATTAAACAATAAAATTGGCTTTTTCAGACCACATCAATTTAGTTACTGATAAGAAAGGTAAAAGAGAATGGGATCAGCAGTGCCATATAGGAGTAAAGCATCATTTAGTAAAACAGAGAAAGACATCCGCCAACTGCTCAGATAAAAAAGAAAAATTTCAGATAATACGTAAATAAAAAAATACGAGTAAACAATATACCAATTAGTTTGAAAAACGTTTAGCTCACATGGTTCATAATTCATATCTAATGTCTTTATTACTTATTTTTTAGGGCCATTTATTAATTCTATTAAATTTATTTATTTTTAATTTCATAATAAACGTTCCTATTTTCATAAATATCCCTATAGGAATAAACAATCAGCTACAAGGTTTTCATTATTTTTTTTTAAAGAGAAAACGATCATTGGCTTTTATGCCTGCTGTTCAATCAAATACATTTTAGAAAATATATATTATAAAATACCCGATCATATTTTTCACAATGAAACATATGGAAATAATTAGAAGTAATCAAAATCAAAGGTGAATAAACAATATAAAATAAGAGCAGTGTAAACACGGCATGACAAGGAGCACACGGCGGGTGTAACCGGTAGGCAGGGGATGCTCACTCCTCCATGGCACCTGATCCCACCTCTGATGTTTTGGAGGTCCGTTTCTCTGCTCTTATTTTGCATTGTTTTATGGACTTGATCCATCTTAAATAACGTTCGTTAATTTCTTATGCTTAATTGAAAGGATTCTTATGAAGGTTTGGAATCCAATATAGATACTGTTTTTCAAATTCTTCTTTTTTAATTTTTTTTGTATATTAAAAATATTCGAAATTGACATATGACTTTGAAGAATTTTCCTAAGAAAGGGCACTATAAGTGTAAGTTGGATTACCAATTGTAAAATTAAATCCAGGTTCTTCTAAAATACAATTTCTTTAATGTGCTTTACATAGGAAGATTCTCACTATGTTGTTACCAGCTTTGTCGGCAGGGATAAGCACAGTTAATGTTCAAACAATAAAATTGCTTTCAGAGCCACCCGCAGTTGTCCAAAAAAAAACAGACTATGACAGGTACACAATATACGTCATACAACATTTCTTTAAAATACACAAAATGAGTTTATCTTGTAATTTAACCAGGAAAAATCATAAACTTAGCAATAAAAACTTACTACAGCGTGATAATTCATTGTAATGTCTTTATTGTCTATGAAATTCTTTACTTTTAATTTCATAATAAACGTTCCTATTTTCATAAATACCCCTACAGGAATAAACCATCAGCTACAAGGTTTTTAATATTTTTTAAAAGAGAAAACAATAGGCTTTTTTCTCAACAAAAATATGATATATTTTCTATATTTTTGAAATAAAATATGGAAATGATTACAGATAATCAAGACCAAAAGCCCATAGAACAATATAAAATAATTCAGAGTCGGCATGACACTATCTTATTAATATATTTTCTGTTACCTTTGATTATTGGAGGTTCAATTGACACTGTCGTATATTTGTTTTATGAAATCTCAAATAATATTCGTTAATTTCTTATGTTTCATTGAAGGGATCTTTATGAAGTTTTGGAATCCAATATAGATATTGTTTTTCAAATTCTTCTACCGTTCACGGTAGGTATCTGAAAAGTGCTGCGAACCTGATAAAATCTTAAAAACAATTTAATTATACCGCGATGTCTAGTCGTTAAAGTGGGTAGCAACTGTTCCTTCGCCATAGCTATAACTTTGAAGTGAAATTGCAGAATTTCAGGATGAGACTTTTAAAAACCGAGGCCCCGTGTCAGCGGCAGGCGTTGAAAATAAAGATACAAAACTTGGAAATTCACAGCTCAATGGCCCTGAGTGCCGAGTAAAGGTCAAAAGTTCAAGCCCTTCACCGGCATACGGTGACGTCTCCATATGAGTGAAAAATTCTCGAGAGGGACGTTAAACAATATACAATCAATCAATCAATCAAGTTCTTCTTTTTTGTAAGTTTTTTTTTATATATTAAAAATATTGGAAACTGACATATGTCTTTGAAGAATTTTCCTTAGAAAGGGTACGATAAGTATAAGTTGGATTACCAATTGTAAAATTAAATCCAGGTTCTTCTAAAGTACAATTTATTTAATGAGCTTTACAGAGGAATACTCACAATGTTGTTACCTGCTTTGTCGGCAGGGACCAGGAGGTACTGATCATGTAATCTATCTAATTCTTTTTTCACTCATGGATTATTGAACAGAAGGATAGATGACTTTCATATTGCCTGTCAATCATTTTTTACGCAAGTGTCACATGGATGTGGAAAATTCTTTTCATTTTTACAAAGTTGCAACGTCTTTTTTCATTTCTGGTTTATCGCTTGTCAAAATCGTCTACAGAAGAATGCAAATCTATGAAAGTCTGACGCCAGTTGAAGAAGCAAAGTTTCTTATATTTTGAACCTTTAAAAATAAGTGATCTACGGTCCTCATTAACTATATTTACGTCACTTTTAAAACGTGTCCCGCGGGACTATAGTTATAGGGTAAAGGAGAACAGGAACACGAGGAAGGATTATGTTTCAGAGAGATTATCTATATTATGGTGAATTTAACACTTTTTCAAACCGTTTCCAATATGCTTTTATGTAACACGTGCCCACTTTCTACGCTATTAATTTGACTCATCATCGAAGGCTCTAACATTTACAATAATTGGTTCTTCTAATCATATATTTTTCCGAATCAAAGTAGTTGTAAATGTTTAGCTGACCCACTTAAAGCAATGAAAAGTTACATAAATAAAATGAGACAGCTGTCAATGTGACGGAATAGACTAGTACGAGATCGACAATGTGTGTTGTAGGCACCATTTTAGGATTTCTGATCTTGGCTTTCCAAAACAGCAACGCATGTGAGAAAAGGTTTGACTAAGACAACTGATGATGATTTTTCATGTTTTTATTGTCCATGAATATTTCTTGTCTTTACTTGTTTTCTAAATGATGCAAAATTTCTTTGATTAAAAAAAATAATATATGCTTTCCAAGGCCATATCAATTACTTTTATTTACATTGTGATTTAATTTGAAGTATATGATCAATTTGAAAAAGGAAAAAATGGAGAAGGAATATAAATAATTGTATCAAATTGTGTTAACCTTTTTTTTCAAGAGATGGTATTTGTTGTCTTAATTACTTCAGAAAAGGAAATATATGCCAAGGTAAAGATGCTAATATAATTATAACCTATTGATTAACTTCCTTTAACTTTTTCTGATAAATATATGTAGCAAAGAGCTTGAAATAACAAAATGTCCAGGATAAGGTATCTTTTAGCAAACGTTGAAGCAAAGTTTCTGACATTTATCTGTTTGTACGGTATCTTTATTTCAATTATGGGAACATTGGAAATAATGAGTAATAAATGACCCTCTTTGTAGAATGTCCGGCTGGAACATATGGTGTAAACTGTAGTGGAAAGTGTGTTTCTGGTTACTATGGGAGATTTTGTCTTGAACCCTGTAACTGCCCAAGTCACCTCTGTGATAGAATTAATGGTTGCCCTAAGAACTACACGCTTCTTTATACCAGTACAGGTATATATTGCAAGAATCAAATATAAAAACTTATCATTAACATTAATGTCATAAGAAATTCAGTTTGGATCAAGATAATATTCAGGACCTCTGAAATAGACAAATAATCCTGCTCTACATTTTTTTATATCCTATACATGCATCAGTTCCTAAAACTCCGAAACGATGTCGGAATGGAATAACTTGTGGAGAGAGATGTAATTGCTCAGATGGTTCTTGTGACCTTGACTGTTTTCAAGGACTACATGATTCTACTCAATCTACAAGTACAAGTATGGTATTTTCTAAGCACTCATTTTAAGTCTGAAGAGTTTCAAGTTGATATTTTTAGAAATGGAGAATAAGATTATATTTTCATAGTACGCTTGAATACTTTGACTGCTTAGGATTTTTTAAAAGTTAACCTTTTTTTAAACCTCAGTTAAACATGGAATATCTGTGGAAAATTACTTTTTTTCAATAAAATACATAGCTATAGAAGGAAATTAAATTTTATCCTGCAAGCAGATAAGAATATTCATCGTTTTCAATGGATAAAATCAAGAAATCAATTTAAAATATACTGAAGAACTTTGGAATTTTTGAAAACGCATAAACAATAGCAAATGCAATTTAGTTCATTATTTATACACTAAATTGACAACGGATTTTTTCCGTTATTTCTTGATCATGACAAGGAGCACACGGCGGTTTTGACCGGTCGGCAGGGGATGCACTCTCCTCCATGGCACCTGATTCCACTTCTGGTGTTTCGGGGGTCCGTGTTTGCTCTGCTCTAATTTTGTATTGTTTTATGGACTTTGAGATTGAATACTGTTCGTTATCTCCATATCCTTCATCATTGAGACAAATGCTGACTGACGTTTTTCATACTTATTGTTATTCCATTATTTATACACTGAACTAAGGATGGATTTTACTCCTTTATGGCACCTGATCCCACCTCTGATGTTTTGGAGGTCCGTGCATCCTCTGCTCATAATTTGCATTATTTTATGGACTATGAGATTGAATGCTTAATTTTTTGAAATCACTTTCAATATTAGCTTTGAATAATTAAAAAGACAGATAAATGTTTTTCTGGAAAATTAAATTACTACTTTGTGTACTTTGACTTTGTGCTGATTTGTCTTGAAAATCTTAGGGATTGTGCTGATTTTTATCAAGAAAATGGTAATAAAATAAACTATATCATATAAATTCTCAAAATTCCCTTCCAATTGTTTCTTGTACAAAAAGTCTACGAAAAATTAATTCGAAAGCAGGTCTCTAAAAAAATTTATATTTTCTGATAAATTCGGTTTGAATGATACTGTTCTTGCAATGTGATCAATGAATCCAGTGTTGAAAAGTGTAAAAACTCGCCAAAACACAGACTAAGGTAACAGATGGATAAGGTACGGTTACGTAATAATATGAGGAGGTAGGTAAAATACTTGTTTGATTAAATACAATGTACATTATTCTCATGACCTGTGTCAATCCTCTTATAATTTGAATGCATTTATTCTTACGGAGAGGCTTTGACAAAAATTACATGGGTAAAACTTGTTCTATGATTCATATCATATATTTTATCAGATTGATAAAGGATGGGATATTACGGATATTGAAGATAAAACATGATCAGTTAAGGACTTTTTTAAATACACATTAAGGGCTTTTTAATCACTTTAAGCCACGCATGTGAAAATGTTACCTACAGATGATATTAAATGGCAGAAGATTTTCTTCACTCTGATGGGATTCATATTAGTGGTCCTAGTAGCAGCAGGGTTTTTATACTACAAGTCAAGGTGAATATCACATTTAATATTCCATGGAATAATCGTATTGTTTTCATTCTAAGCAGTAAATTGCATAATGACTTTTCATGATTTTATGTTATCATTAGAGAAAAGAAAAGAAGCCAAGCAGGACATTTTCAGGAAACAGGTTATTTATATTTCCAAATACTGTACTTGTAAGATGTAAATGATTTCAATCTTAACATTATCGTCAAGTATTTCATTGCTAGTATAAACTAAAAATCAACTAAATAAGAAATTCAGTACCTAATCCCACCTATGACGTTTAGGCCCTATTTTGTATTTTTTTTTTTAGACTTTTGCTTTTGAAAACTGCTCTTTATCTCCGTGTGTTTCATTATAAAAATTTGTCAAACATACCAACACAATATTTTAAATAAGAAACATAGATTTCTTTAGTTTAATTCCAGTATTAAGGAATTTTAAAAGGATAAACATACATACAGTCTACGTTGTGTATTCCATCGATTTTGATGCAAAAAAAGAAATTAATTGCTTATTTCATTTTGTTTAGATTCCCAAGCCGACTCAGTAGAACATAATGATCAAACGGTATCAATGGTAACTGTACATACAACTCCGAGAACGAATACAGATCTAGATACAAATATCTATGCAGATATAAGATCCTCTCAAATGATGGAATCTCAAAGCTATTTTTTCACCCAAAAGAAACAATCTGTCTATCAAAAAGGAGGGAGAGGGAACGGATTTAGCCTTTGGGAATGATGAAGACTGTAGACATGTTTTGCTTGAAAATTCCTGTGAGAGATCTAGAGGTAGAGAGGAAGAGATTTTAAAGGACGATAAACAGGGAAACGATTATGGTATTTTTGAAGAAAGCTGTCAGTACAGCGTGTTGTCTTTAAGAAGAAACTTCGATCCTTCTGAAATGGAATGTTATGCCATGAACCGATCACTCCATCGTCAGTTTTCACACAACAATGACGATCCATATTGTTTGACAAATGTTTGGATTTCTGAAGATCACCGTAGTCTAGACGACTTTGATTCAGACTCTGATGTCAGTTTATCCTCCAAGCACTCCGAGGATGCTTCTCAGAAAAGTAAAGGATCCCAAATACAGGATGAAACTCAGCCGTTCAATTAACTAAAATCTTTCTAAAATGTGACTGAATGACATTCAGTGACCTGTCCACAACAGGAATATGATTGAAGTACTTAGTATTTTTAAAGATACATGTAGTTGTTAGTATTTGGTGTTGTCCTTAAGAGGATACTTTGATCCTTCCGAAATTGAATATTATGCCGTGAAGTAATCACTTTGGCGTCTCTAAACACACAGCAATGACAATCCATATAGGTTGATAAATATTAAGTTTTCTGAAGATCACAGTCTGGATGATTCAGATGTTGGCTTCGATTCGAAACACAACGACTACAAAAAAGAAAGTAACGGGTTTCAAATGTTACATTTAAAAAATGATTCAGAAATTTGAATAAAGCATAAATAAACAAGGATTTATGCTTGAAAGATTAGTCCATTTTAGTAACTTCATTTATAAATTATTGTTTTTGTTAATGCAAAGCCAAAAAGGTTTTAACTAATAATCCATTTATATAGATATAGATATTGATTAATTGTATCACACATTATCGAAACCAACTAGAAATTAGCTCTCATTTGCTGTCAATATGACTGAAAATATATTTATATTAGATAAAAAATCAATTTTATAAAAGAAAGAAAACATTACATTGATTTTGTTTCTACTATTAAACATTGTTGGAGGAAGGAAATTATTTGTGACAAGTATGGAAAAAAATTGACGAGAATTTTTTTGTTGCTGAATGTTCTAGCAAATAAAAAATATGCTATTATGATAAATCTGTGTGTCATTTCAACCATTATGCTTAATTACACTGATGTTAAGTATATTTTTTTTCGGTTTTCAGAAGAAAGATTTCTACAAAGGGATGTGAAGTTTTATATAAGAAATCAATATTGTACGGGATTATTTTGCTCCAATTAAAGCAGACACGTAGTTTTTCTCCTGAAATATAGAAAAAACACATGTTTATAATTTTTTTTTCTGTCATTTAAATAACTAATTACAATTTTGCAGCAAAAATTTTCGAAAAAAGAAAAGGAGGAGTGAGCATTCCCTGCCGACCAATATCAATTGCTGTATATCTTTTCTTATGACAGAGAGAAAGCGGAAAAATCTGTACACATTTCAGTGTGCAAATAATTGTTATGGCCTTATAGTGTGCCAAATGCCAGTCAGTATTTGATTGAATGCTAAGTTGCTTCTGTAACTAGATGACTGCACTGACCATAAAATTTACAAACTAATGACATAAAACGACATCGTTGATCATCTTGTTTCATCTATTTGTTTGTCAAAAACTTTATTACGAGGGCCGTTCAAAAATTACGCGGACTTGGTGCACAGAAAAAAGATATTTGACTACATAATCGGGCAAAATGTCACACATAATATAAAAGAATCTTTACTTATATGGTCTTCAAAATTTCAAATCAAAATGTTGTAAATTGGTATCAATTAAATAGCCAATTACAACTATTGCGGAGCAGCAAAATCTTCGACGTCACAAGCATTATAAAAAATATGTGATCGAGCTTTCATTTTCTGAACATTTTTCCAAGAGTGCCCCTACAGTTTGAGTTACCTTATCTACTCAACATCCAAATCCCATCTCTTGTCAATCTTAAAATCTACTTAACAAGTAAACATTATTCTTTTTTTTGTTTTAAAACCAAAAACTGCAGGTATTTATTAGATATAGCGTGACATTGGTCACTCTCAATCACTTTCTTTAACGTCCGGATCTGCTGTCCTTATAGCCTTTTTACAGAGGTCTTTAAAATTTCAATAGGTTATTTGTGAACAAGTGTCAGATACCCTAGTTTACTACATGTTTTATTATGCATATTTTGGAAAATATCTCGAGCATAACACATAATTAAACAAAAGTGTGCAAATTTTCACAGTGTTTTTACGGGGATCGCATAAGAGAAAAATCACCATATTTCTGTTACTAGTATCATGTCAGAAATCTAAATACATAATAATAAAACAGTTTAAAGATATATTTTTAAAAATTTCGAAAAAATCGCGAATTTGCTTTAATGAGTTAAAACTGCATGCTTTTGACTGCATCTGATATCAACATAATAATTTTAGTAGAATAATTCTAAAATACAGAAATTTTGCCTACAATTTATCGAAATCTTTAGGATACACATTTCTGTGAAATTTCATAAATATATGACGTCTATAAGAGTAAATAATAGTACAGTACGCGTAATTTTTGAACGGCCCTCGTACATCCTTCTTTTGTTCGAACGTAGAACATATCTAATCAACTGAAAGGTATACATCCCATGTGTTAAGCTAATATTGGTACATAAGTCAATGAAGCTGACGATTTAAAAAAAAATTGAAATCATATGTTGGATGTTAAGTCACCATTAAATTCGTTTCATTGTAAATATCTGAAAAAGAAAAGTAAAGGAATAGAAAATCCGTTCTAGTTTCTGACTTTTCTAATCGATTTTTTCTTTATCCTTGATCACTAGTTGTCTTTTCAGTTTAGTGCAGAATGTGTAAATCACCCTTTTTTACATTTACTTTAGAACCTAACATTACGACAATATCTAAAGTTTGTATTTCAACGAAAGATTAAACAATTTTCCTGTTCAACAAGCTGCGTTCAAGTTCATCGTTTATATCTACATTTTAACATTACTTAGATAGACGATCAGATGATTTTATAAATGTTGATTTTATGTAACAAATCTTTCAGATTTAACTTTAAGAAATTAGAGTTTTTGAAAGAAAAAAAATAATAGTTGGTTAGGAATATTAATAGGTGATATATAATTTTATAACTAATGCGTGTTTCCTGCTTTTAAGGACACTAAAAAATAGAACTAGTTTAATTTTGTTAGACATGATCAGATAATTCATTACACCACGACTTTGTAGGAAAAAGGACATGTACACAAACTATTTGCAGAACATGTTATATAAATATTACAGAATAAAATGCATAGAAATAATTGTAAGTGATTTTTTTTTGGTGTGAAAATACTGATTTTTAAAAAAAATATTTTCATCCCTAGTATTACTTTTCATTTCAACATCGAAATAAAAGCTTTTTTAACAATTACCCTTTTAACAAATTTAAAAAAAGGATTGATTGACTGTATGTCGTTTAACATCATTTAAAATCTGATTCGAAAAAGAATCACTCAAATAGGGACGTCACTATCTTTTACTAGGCACACAAAGCCATTGAGCAGTGATGGATCTTTATTGGTTGAGGAAGACACATTTTCTGACCTTAAAAATTTAATATACAATAATTTCCTTCTTACTTGTAATTATATATGTTCTGACCTTATAAATTTCATTTACAACAATTTTCTGCGTATTTGTAATTATATCTCTTTTTAAGTTGTCCCATTCAATACTTTCAAAATAAAAGTACAGGATGACTACTTTTTCAAAGAGCCTCTACAATTGTTTTCTGTAGCTTACCACAACTTGGGCCCTCAGATTAAATTAAAAGAAAAACACATTTATGTTAATTCGTTAAATGTATTTGTCATCTTGCATTGTACACACTAAGAACAGATGATCATATGTTTAAAAATGACATTGATAGTAATTTATCTACCAGGCTCTCTGATAAACGTGATGGCTTTAATTTTTCTATCGGTAACTTCCCTTATTTATGAAGTAATATACCTTCATCACCTGCATATGGAATTGATACATATCAGTTAATTCGATACGCAAGAGCATGCTCTACATATATACAATTTTTAAAATGACGTAATTTTTTGAAAAATTAGATGGTGAAACAAGAATATCAGTTGCCCCGTTTGAAGTCATCATTTTTTAAGTTCTATGGTCGATATACTGACATTGTCAGCAAATAAAATTTATAATTGAGTCAAATGCTGACTGACATTTTTCTTAAAACTTGTAAGAGTCCATTATCTGATTATTTATACACTTAATTGACGAAGGATTTTTCTGTAATTTCCCAATCATGACAAGGAGCACACAGCGGCTGAGAAGGCTAATTCCTTCATGGCATCTGAACCCATCTTTGTTGGTTTTGAGGTCTGTGTTTGGTCTGCTCCTTTTTGCATTTTGATATTTTTAATCTTCAACATGAAAGATAAAATTTATTAAATTACTACGCCTTTTGAATGATTGGTGTTCCTTATATTAAGGATCTTTTTTAGATCAGTGATCTACGGTCCTCATTATTAACTAAATTTACGTGACATGTAATAATGGGTCCATCAGGACTATACTTATAGGGTAGCATGAACACGATGGAGGTTTATGTTTTAGATATTCGATATCCAGGCCCTTTGAAGTTTCCTGGTAACTTACAAAATGGGAAGTAATGGTCGATGTATATTTGTAGGCGATATAAGGTGCAGTCTTAAACTTGTAATGTTATGAATGCAAGACTGAATCCTTCTGTGATTAAGAATATTACTTATAATAAATGCGTCATTGCTTTTGATGAAATATTGAAAATAAAGGCAAAGACAGATTGTTTTAGCTTCATTAACCTAAGTAATACGTGAAGGGTGTTTTGGTTATGATTTGCAATATCTATAGTCACAGATTCTGGTGTCGATTTGTTACTGATATATATGAATAATAGATTGTTGTCCGCTCCAAAACCGCTTAAATATTAACTCCCCTTTTTAAAGTACACATACAGTAGTTAGTTTCATAAGGATATTGAACTGTTTATAGCATCTTTAGATGTAAATTGAATTAATTTATTTCATGTATTACAGTTGCGCAGCACTCTTTAAAATATTTTTAAAAATCATGTCTCGCTAGTAAAACAATTTCAAATCCAGCTACAAAATATTCATTTTTCTGTTTTTACATTTTATTGTCTTTGTCAATTCTCAAAACAGTGTTATTGTCTTTAGGATTATTAATAAAAATCGAATTTAGCAATATATTTGGGAAGAAATTAGCAGTTTCCGTCAAGATGATATAGCTGACATCTCTATCGTACAAATTGTATAACAGCCATACCTGTATATTTCAGTAATTTAATTCTGTGACAAAATATAAAATATCAAGTTTATTTAGGAAAGAATTTCACTGTTGACAACGTATTGATGTTATACTGTAAGTCAAATAAGACAAAAGAGACAGAAAGAAAGAAAGAGAGAGAGGGAGGGAAAATCATTAGCTCCGAAGTGCAATATTCATATCGACTCGACATTTGCCAATTAGTCGCCCCCGCTTTCACTGAAAGTGGGGGTTATTAATTTTGGTTTGTCCGTCCGTCCGCCTTTTCGTCTGTCTGTAACGCTTTCGTTTCCGCACGATATCTCAAGAATCCTTTATCTTTTGCAATGAAAAATTGCATAGCAACTTCGTATGGCCCCCCCAAAAAAACCTTTTGATTTTGAGGGGAAAAAGTCAAAGGTCAATGTAATAAATTCTGTCTTTTCTAAAAATTTCGTTTCCGCCATATATCTCACAAACCCTTTTGCTTTCGCAATGAAATTTTACATAACAACTCCCAGTGGCTTATGGAAGACCTCTCTTGATTTCGAGGTCAAACGTCGAAGTTCAAGGTCGTAAATTTATACATTCTGTCTGTGTGTAACACTATCGTTTACGGACGATATTTCAAGATTTTGAGCTTTTTCAATGAGAATTTAGACCAATATTCCCTGGGGCCCCTTTTATAAGTGTCCCTCCCTGGTTGTTTTATTAGTATTTATTGTATGAAATGTCGCTTGGCACTATTTTTAACACAGGGGCATGTGGAGAGTTTTGAGTGGCTTTTCTATTCTTACTATATCTATTAGAACTGTTTAGTAAAGTCTAAATTAGACATCATGCATTATGTAAAATTTTTACAATATCGAACGTGAATATATACATGTATGTGACCCAATATTTGCATAGAATTTACTTCAGAATTAAGTGACTCTGTGGTGTAGTGGAATGTCTCTCGCTTAACATGTAAGAAGTGCCGGGTTCGGTCACGGACAATCCATATTATTTTTGTTGAAATACTTTTTTTTTACTAAATGATGATATCCAGCATGCGAAATGAAAAAGATATGACGTCTCAAAAACTCATGAAATCATCATTACAGTGTGATAAACATTCCATATTTAAAAAAAAATTCTATATAAATAATAAAGGATACCATCAATCAGTCTCGTACTAATTGTAATTATTCACACACTAATCGTACACTGTAATGAAAATCCTGCATCAAAGCTTTACATTTAGAAGTTTTATTAGTTTATCTCAACAATTTTGGGTGTGTGAAATGGAATAACAAATTTGCGAAAACTTCAAATATTTCTGTCCACATAAATGTTCTAGTGATACAGTACTTATGACTCTCAAATCAAATAGCACACACAGTGATGAGAAGGAAGAGGAACATGTTTATAAGTAGAATCTAGCTATATTTAGCATAAATATCTCTTCTCTGAAATCCTTGATATAGATGGACGTAGTACACTTAACAGATGAAATGGAATTCAAATGAAAATTCAAATTAATGTTAACTCTACAATGGCTGATATCTATCATCATATACTTTGTCTTCATATTTGTGTATGTATTTTCACAACAGCAACATGTGGTTTTATTTGTGGAAACAGGTGAGATTGTAGGTTAAGTCTATTATATTTTTTAATAAATGATAAGAAAAACTTCCTCAAAGGAATAAAACGCTGTAAAAATAATTCCTTAACTTTAACATTCATGCTGTGTTGGTCTTTTCAGATGCTGCTTGAACTATTACCAACATAGCAATGGATCGTGCTTAGGTATTTACACAATGCAAATTAGATAAAAAGTAAAATCAAGCTTAGATATTTCTAACCTACATTTAGACTATATAATCCTTTTTAGACTGCCCACTTGGGACGTTTGGTGTAAATTGCAGTGGCTTATGTGAAGAGAGATTCTATGGGAGACTGTGTAAATCGAAATGCAACTGTTCTCCAGAAGATTGTGACAAAGAATATGGTTGTAAGAAGAAGGAATTTGGTAGTTACTTTTTCTTGTTTTTAATGTTTCTAGCATCATTGAATTAAAATGTCTCTTCTTACCTTACCATATAAAAAACATCAACATGACCCGGTCAATATAATTTCACTTGTGTGCTGTGTAAATATTTCCTCTGAAAATTCTATTAATATAAAAATTTATAATTTAAACTACACTGAAACATATGGGGATAACGAACAGTATTCAGGATCAAAAGTCCATAAAACAATACAAAATAAGAGCAAAGCAAACACGGACCTCCAAAACATCAGAGGTGGGATCAGGTGCCATGGAGGAGTGAGCATCCCATGCCGACCGGTCACACCCGCCGTGTGCTCCTTGTCATGATCAGGAAATAACGGGAAAATCCGTCGTCAATTCATTGTAAAAATAATGGAATAACAGTTATGAGAAAAAGGTCAGTCAGCATTTGACTCAATGATAAATTGTATTTGTTGATAAGAAAGGATATATATTGATATATAATTGCTTTTTTTTTTTTACATATTTGAAATGATAAACTGTTGACTTAAGACTTAAAACAACTGGTATAGAATATCATCACATTGATGGAATATATGTGGGAAATACAGACACAGGAAAATATAAACAAATATGAAAATGATTCAACCCCCTGCAGTTCATATTTTTAAAAACCCGTGTTTGCAGTAAAGAAGAAGGTATGGTTTTAGCTTTATTGCGCCCTAAAAATGTAATGACATCAAAACGTTTTGAAACTGGCGTAAATATTAGTTAAATAAATGACTCTGATAAATCAGGAGATAATATGGCATGAAGGTTTACCATTCTGCAAATATGACGTCATTAATTTGAAGGATTTCTCTATATTTAACAGAAAAAGCCTCAAAATGACCCATTTTAAGGGTGATTTTCCTTTCGAAAACAGTGTCCACAGCCGTCGCCCACGTTAATTTTTTGATATTTTGGGCGAAATTCAATAACAAATCACATATCTCAAGATCTTTGTGGGCGATGCCTGTGGACAATGTTATCTGAAAGAAAATTCCATTGAAAATTGGTGTCTTCTGCAATTTTTTCAGAAAATACGGGAAAATGAACATGTTTATGACGTCATAATTAACATTTAAAAACACATGTGAGAGAAATGACTTGTATGATTTTTCTGCATTGAATTTCAATTATTTAAAAAGCATGAGTTTTCAACTTTTACACCAGTTTCATTTTTTAGAAAACCACAGGGCAAAGTTTGTATAGAAACCATACCTTCTTCTTTTAACATTTCAGCTGAGAGTAGGCTAAAATAGGCTTTATCTGCTTCTCAATCGCATTCACATTTATTTGTTAATAAAATTCTGTATTAAAAACATATCAGTTAAAGGATTTTGTCGGTTAAAATCAGAAAATTCTTAATCACAAGAGAATTAGTCTTGTATTTCATCTTATTTCTATTTGAAGACTACACCTTTTTATTTCTAACAAATATACATCTATTTCTGTTTTTAAACTTTTGATTACAAGAAAACTTTACAGAGCCTATAGAGATATCACTAACCTGAAATATAATTCTGTTGGACATGTTATTACTGTTTATGTAAATATACTTAATAAGTACCTTAAACCATTTCCTTATAAAGGGACCAAAAGTAAGAGAACCCCATCTATCAACTGGCGTTATAATGTCAATTAAAAAAAAATATGTAGAAGATTACGTCAAATAATCTTATTACATGAGTTAGAATAGATTTTTGTCTTGATGTATTATCCTTTGATTTTGATCAGAAAAAAATAATTTTGTGAGATTCTGATATTGTAAGCTCGATGGAATTAGATGTAGCAGGTGTAGAAAGTTTTGATTTGTTGTGTATGCAGCCTTGTAGAGCTCTGCTCCTAATTTGTAGTACTTAAATAGGCTTAAGATTATTGTTTATTCCTATTTAACTGACCTTTCATACGTGTACTCTTTTTAGCAGATAAACAAGCTACTCTGTCACTGTCTGATAAGACGCAAGAAAGATTACCCTGTGCTGCTTGCGATCAGCCAAAAGATCAAGATGCTCATAACACAGCTAAAGGTATTCCAGGTGTACAAGAAATCAATCCCCATAATATAGTATATTAATTGTTCTCAAATAAGGCATAAATATTCAACAATGATATATTATATTTTTTATGCATCAACAATTTTCTCTTATTGCATTTTACTGAAATTAAAATATGATGTCATAAAGTAATACATATAAATTATCAAAATAAAAATACATTACCCTGAAATATTAGGAGATAACGAAATTATTCAAGCTTAAATGTCCATTAAACAATAGACTGGTTCAATTGCCATGGAGCAGTGAGCATCCTTTGCCGACCGGTCACACCCGCCGTGTGCTCCTTATCATCAACAGGAAATAACGGGAAAATCACTCGTCAATTCATTGTACAAATAAAAAAACTACATGTAACAATAAATATGAAAAACATCAGTCAGCATTTGACTTATGGATAAATTGTATTTGCTGACAAGGTCATGGCATTGACCATAGAACTAAAGAAATTATATGGCTTCAAACAAGACTGCTGATATTCTTGTTACATAAACTTGTTTATCAATAAATTACCTCGTTTAAGAAATTGTACATATGTAGAGCATTCTTTTGCATATCAAATCAACTAAGAGATATAAAATAGTAATTATTGCAAATAATTTCATTTATGTGACATGTTCTTGTTTTATTATGTTATTATATAACAGTGTCTGTATTGGACATAGCTTTATACGAAGCAGCTATTCGGTTCTTTTTTGAACTTATTTTACCCTTTTCCACGTGATCATTATTGATCCGTTTACCAAACGAGAAACCATGGTTTATTGAACTGCTGAATTTTTCGAACCCACCATCCACCCCTTCTGCCACCAATGCTTGTTATTTCTTTCAGGTTGATATTTTTGTTGTTATGTTTTACCCATCCTTTTTGATAGTGTTTGAATGGGTTTAAAAGAGATTTATGGTACTTATTTCTACCGCACGTTCTTACTGAACAAGTAATCTTTTTGTACATTGTAATAAATGGCAAATCCATGTATTAGGTTACTGAGAATGAGTCCGACATTTATTTTGTGTACCTCGCAATTTTGCTTATGTCTGCAGGTTTCCATATGATTTTTTAGCAGTGTGGCTTTTTATATATGGTTTTTCCTCGGCGGTGAGAGAAACATAGTTATGTTCAATTTAATGCCTGCGCGATTGTATTATTATTGGCTGTTTGTTATTTTGGTTTCCCACCTTTTTTGATGACAGGCAGCAGTTTAGAGCATTTTGTATATGTCTTCCAAACTTATGATGTTTATAAGGGGGTCAACTTAAAATGCATGTATATTGTATCCTGTGAAAGATTACAGGGTTTGAATTATTATTCTAGTCTGGTTGACCCCCCTTTTGCCTATGTACATCATGTTACAATGTCATTATGGTGCTGGGGGTCAGATTGTGTAATATTTTGACTAAGATGTGTAATACTCTATATTTGAGTCCTTCTTTTTCTGACCCCCAATTTGTTAACTGTGTTTTACTTTTCTGTCATTTACTTTAATAAATGACATATTTCACTTCAGCATGATGTTATTTGTTTTTGCCTGTTTATCAAAAAACAAACTCAGTCGTTTGGCAGGAGAACTAAGGAACATAAACAGTATTTTTACAAAATAATTTTGCCAATGACAAGGCAATTTACTTCACTAGTTCCATTTTTATTGAAAAAGCAGCTATCAATATTACCAAAAATATTTTGACTTTCATCCATCGTGGGGAATGGTTGTATAAATTTGAAAAGTAGTAAGTTTTTAAACTGTTGATTATGGTACATATTCTGATTTCACAATAATTTTCATAAGTTCCATGGAATTCTTAAGTATTTATACCTTATTTACACTACTTCTCAAATATAGAATTCTTGAAATTTAGTTTTCTTTATTGTTAATATCTTAGTTCCTTCCATCGCTATGTATCTTTATTTGAAAGAATTTTTATGGAGTTTCGGAATCCAAGATATATATATGGTAGTTCAATTTCATTTGGTTGTTTACGATATTAGTAATATTCACAACTGACACTGATGACACTGATACTGATTTTGAAGATTTTTTTTTTCTTAGAAAGGGAACTAGGGGTACAAGTTACCAACAAGAAAAAATATAAAATATTAGTATATATTTTGAGCATATAAATACTTATACTTGCTACATGTATCTTTACACATTTTTTTTATTGCTACCAAAAGAGTACATGCGGGGTTTTGTTTCTCACTATACATTTTAATTATTCTATCAAAAACATGGGAAAATATAATACATCTACCATCCGTAGGAAAATTTAATCAGAAATAATAATATTAAATAGTTATAAAATAGTAGTCTTCTTGTCTTAAAAACCTATAAACAAAACAAGGTAATCGAGTTTTCCTTTACCAAAAAATATAAATATTATAATAAATAATGATTATAGAATTAGACTTATGAAATACTATGCATATGTGAATTTGAAGGTATAATAAAAAGTAAGGGCTTACTGTAAAACAAAAATTAAGTTAATGCTTGAAATAAAGGGTTCATTTTTATTCATGCATTGGAACATTATCTCAAACCATAAAACAAGGGTTATAAACAAAGAATTTTATATTACAACAATCTACTTCATACTAATTTATTCAACATTTTTTTTATTACAATCATACGAAGAAGATACAATGGTAGACAACCCTGTGTGGGAAAATGTATCGTTCGCCTTAATCGGGTCTGTTGTAACTATTCTAGCAGCAGTTGGACTTGTTCTTCTCTTCTCTAGGTAATCTTCTATCTTGAAGTAAAATATTTTAAAATATAGATGTTTGTCGTTGTAAAAGTTTATTTTAATGTACTTTGAAATTTATGTTCTTCTGAAAAGTGCATGATATGATTTTTCTACCGAAGATTAAGAAAACCACACGATGAAGACCAGCATAAGAATGCAACCGTTGATGAGTCTACAAGTGAAGGTATATTGAAAATAGATTAAACCTTAATTTCAAAGTAATTCTAAAAAGACATTTATCAACATATAAAGTAGAATCCAGTCCCAACTTTATCATTATTAGGTAATCGTTAATAGAATATTATGAATATTTTTTTAGATATTAATCTATATAGAATTAAAATAATTTAAAAAATTATATTTTGAATTTTGAATAATGCATTTTTTTAAAGACGTCCAACAATCAGAACAACCTGTGGTTAATGCATCTCATCAGGGGATACAGAATGAAGTAAATGAAAATGTTTATGCTGATGTAAGATCCTCCAAAATGGTTAACGTTCATGGTGAAGGCTTCTCATCAAATCCTTTGCACATATACTCTAAGGATGATGTAACTGATGCTGTCCTTGAGAAAACAAATGGTAAAATGAATAACCCACAGGACAACAAGGATGCAACATATAAAGAAAAACAAACGTCAAAAATGAATTTACGGGAAAATGTATACGGAAACTTGGACGAAACCAGCCAATACAGTTTTCTGTCCTTACGACGAAATGTCGATGCCTCTGAAATGGAAAATTATTTTATAAAGCAATCAATAAGTCATGATACCTCTCAAAAGGATGAAGCTTCGTATTGCATAATGAACGCTTTCGAGACAGATAATCAACAGAATGAGGATGCATGCAAATCAGATTCAGATATTAGTTTGACCTCTGAGCCATATAGCATTGCAAAGCGAAAGTACGATGAGCCATAACTTCTGGAGGAGATAGGGATATAAAAACAATTCAGATAAAATAGAAGTCAATGATGATATAATCGGTTATGAGTGGTCGAAGCATCTGATCCCTCGGATTACGCTCATACGATACCTTTTGATTTGAAAACAGAACATTAACAAGTAAAGTAAATTTTACCTACCGGCGTGCCTTTTGTAATAAGCCTTACTATAGTTAGTTTTAATGAGCTCCTTACGAAAGGAATGGCACGCTTTTAAAATTATGTAAAGATTCATAAAGAGCTTTGTTCCTCGCCTTTCAAGCGGATTTTTGTCTTGACTTTTTTTTTAAATCTTGAATTCTTACAATAAATTTAGATTGTTTGATTTTAATTAAACTATATTTTATTCAACGATTTCCTTTTTATGCGTAAACATATAGTGATGAACTACATGTTTATTCTGTGGCGGAAGAATTTTTAGAAGTATATGATCATTATTTTACCTTTCAAAGTATTGACAGTATAATTAATTTTGGATTACTAATTTACATGCAGTCTGCACAAAGAGTAATTGTGTGCATTGAAATTTTAGGTTCTATGCTGGTTTTTAGTTATATGATATACTAACTGTCAAGAATTCTATTATAATATTTTACGACAAAAAAAAAAAATAAGAAAAAAAAGATATATCGAACCAGTCCATGGGGAAAATAATTTTAACCAATCTGAAGAAAATCAGAAAAAAAAATGTCATTACTTTGAAGTGATTTAATTGCTTTTTGAATGTTCAACACCAGAAAAATTAATAAATTTTGGGGAGCGGCAAGGTCAAATGATTGACTATGCGAAGTTATTTGAAACTATTTTTGTTGTCCCAAATTTTAACAGGGATGGCGTATTAGAAAAAAGTAATTGTAATTAATTACATTTTAAAAAGTAATTGAAAGTAATTTAGAATTGAGTCTGCTTTCAATTACAAGTAATTTAATTTAAATTTAATTTCATTCCAAATTAAATTGCATTTATTTTCAATTACTTTCCAACAAGGTTTCAATTACGTTTTTTTTTTTTTTTAGTTTAAAGTTTAAAGGTTCTTTTTATAATGCATAGTTTGCATTCCTCTTAAGATCTAAATATTCAATTAGTATGCATTTCCTCCGTTCATGTAATTTACCATTGTTAACCTCCTGAGCCCTCCATCTTATAAATATTCATACATGACACAGAAACAATAAGTTATGTTGCACTCTGCCACCACTTTGACTTTATCAACTAACCAAATTTTAATTACATAAAATGATAAAATGATGTAAATCACATTAAATGGTTATGTAATCATAACCTAATTAAAATTTGATATACAATTATGAATATTTGATTATTTACCCCAATAATATTTTAATCAATATTAATTAATAATTCCCATTTATATTCCCATTAATGATGTAAATGATTACATAATTGTAAACCAACCTATACCTTGTGGTCTGAAACCACAATACAGAAATAAATAAAATATGGGTTTATTCATTAAAAAAGGAAGGTGGAGGGGTGGAGGTGGATAATAATCGTAGGAAAATTTCCAACGAGTTAATTGTCCGGCGTCCTGAAAGAAAGTGGCGAACCCACGCTATCTCTAAAGAGACGCACCTTCAGTTTCCCGCGACACGATTCTATTGGTTCTATCCATCCGCACTCACATAGCTTACCATATAAGAAGATGCTATTGAAATTAAGCTCGAGTGTATCGCAAGAGCGATAACTCCAGCATTTGAGAAAGAAATACATTATCAATATACATAAAGTATTTTAAGGAACCTTAAAATTCTTTTATCCATAATTGACAATGTTCGAATCCCAACATTCCAATATAGCATCCTTCCATGTATATTCAATTAGTATGCATTTCCTCCGTTCATGTAATTTACCATTGTTAACCTCCTGAGCCCTCCATCTTATACATATTCATACATGACACAGAAACAATAAGTTATGTTGCACTCTGCCACCACTGTGACTTTATTAATAACCCAAATTTTAATTACATAAAATGATAAACTGATGTAAATCTCATTAAATGGTTATGTAATCATAACCTAATTAAAATTTGATATACAATTATGAATATTTGATTTTTTACCCCAATAATATTTTAATTAATATTAATTAATAAGTCCAATTAATTTTCCCATTAATGATGTAAATGATTACATAATTTTAAAGCAACCTATACCTTGTGGTCTGAAACCGCCATGTACTTGATTTAATCCCATAAATCAAGTTCAGACCCCAAGGAGAAAGGAAAAACCCACACCAGTAAAAAAATTTAAGTAAGTGGCAAAGTGCAGATACATCTAATAAGGCCAACCTTTTCAGAGAAATACATATGCTCTGAAAACCTTAGCCTTATTTAAAAAATTACAAGTATAACACATGATAGGTGAGGATACACATATGCCTCATCTATTACCTACATGCATGCAGAAAAATAATGTATATTTACATGTAACAGATGTTAAAATAAAAGCAGCTAAACACTTTAAACGGTAGGAATAAACATATGTCCCACCTAAATATTATCAGGAAATATACATATGTTCCTGAACAATTGGATTTTGCATTAATTACATCAATGAGTTTAAAATAGTAACCGTCACGATCGATTGAACTTAGCGGGAATAAACATATGTCCCGCTTAGTTGCAATGTTATCAGGAAATATACATATGTTCCTGAAACACACTTGTTTAAATGTCCATCTATCAATCACTAATGTCACTCTAAAGTTCTTAAATTTGTTGCTCGCTCGGTAGACCATATCTAATAGGCATTAACAAATAGCCTATTGATATTCTAATAAAAGTTAATTGGCCTGATGTAACTCTTGAATGCATCCGACTTCCATCGACCTAAGAGTCTAATTTTACTGTCACTCATGCCAACATCTGCACAATGTGATGCCATGCCTATCCGGAACGAATGACTAGTTATTTTATTCATGTCCATATTTGCAAACGATAAACAGTTTTTTAAGATTGTGGAGAATTTACACCTATTTACTGGAATAGCTGGAATATAGGAAAACAATGGCCCTTTTTGTGTCCCTCTTAAACTAATATAACTATGGAGGCATTGAACTGGGCAATAGTTTTTGTTGCTTGCTGAGTTAATTGTCAGAAAGAAAGGTTTACCCATGTGATGTTTGTAAGTAATAAATTTGATGATAATCTTGTCTTGTTCCATCTCAATCTGGTTAATATGGAGTAAATTCTTATTGATCACTTTCTGGGAAGATGTTATTTCTCCGATCCTCAAAAATCCATAAAATGCCAACAAAAACATTGCTTTAAACATGGCAGATTCAAATGCATTGGAAACTGTTACTGGTAACACATCGCATATTTGATGTAGAATCTTTTTGGTAATAGGTATCCTAACATCCTGTGTAGGTTTAAGTTTGCGGGTTGATAAAAGTAATTTTTGTATTAAAAAAGATGAACATGGATCCCCGAAGTTGTTAAGCTTATGAATGTAACTAATTGCCGAAAGATAAGATGTAATGGTCGATGCAGCATAGTCCCTCGAAAAAAGGTATGCGACGTAATATACTAAAATATGTTGTCTCCACCGGAAAGTCATATTTCTGTGCAAAAGTTTGAAATATCACCCATGCATGGGAGTACGAGGCGGTTGAGGAATTGGTGAGGCTGGAATCCAGGAGCATCTGTATTTGCCATGTTAATTCGGAAAATTTGGAAGTGGAGGCACGTTGACTGGATTTCTGTCCGCCCAGTTGTAAGAACTGATTTACCTTGGAACGAGAAAGACAATCACATAGTAAATTTTCTTTTGAAGTCAAATGCTTTGCTTTGAAATAAATGTTATATTTTAAGCATGTCAATACAAGTTTTCTCAAAAGAAACATGATATGCTTATCTTTAGATGTTTGTTTATTAATGACATGTACCAGTGCTTGGTTGTCGGTGTTGAACATAATGCATTTGTTACTCATAAATTTCGACCAGATTTGTACTGCCAGGACTATAGGGTACAATTCTAAGACTGCTATGTTTTGGTACTGCCAACTACTATTCCATTCTCCTTTAAACCACTGACTACCAAACACTGCAGCATATCCAACAACACCTGATGCATCAGTATATAACTTTAATTCACTTGAACTTATCCATCTATCAGGGAGAAACATTGAAGAACCATTGAAATTGGAAAGAAAATCTAACCAAACATTCAGATCCTCCTTAACTTCCCTTGTCATCCGAATTCTGTAATATTGCTTTTTGATTCCAATGGTCAAATCTATAAGTCTTCTTAAGAAGGCTCTACCTGGCAACACTACATTACAAGTAAAATTCAATAAGCCTATAATTGACTGCAGTTCTTTTAATGCTAACTTAGTCTGTTTCAAAGCAAACTGAATCTTATCAACACACTTGAAAATTCTGTCTTCTGGAATTCTACATTCCATTTTAGTTGAATCTAATTCATAACCCAGATATGTTATCACCTGTTTTGGACCACATGTTTTTTCAAGTGAAATAGGCACCCCAATATCTGTACACATAGCTAGAAAAGTTTTGAGCTTGTCGACACATTGTGTAGGTGATTTGTCTACAATAATAAAGTCGTCCAAAACATGTGAAATGCAAGATATCCCAAGTTTATTTTGCGCAATCCATTGCAAAGCTGTTGAGAATCGTTCAAATATTTTTCAAGATGAACTTAAACCAAACTGCAGACAGGTATCAAAATAGTATTTGTTTTCCCATTTAAACCCAACAAATTTGAACTGTGTATGGTGTAGGTTAATTATTCGAAATGCTGACTTACATGTAATATATGTTTTACAGCAGAATGCGCCTTCCCCACATTGTTTAATAAACTGAATAGCGTCTAAAATAGATGAGTATTGAACAAATGACTCATCAGGTGGTATGCCATCATTAATTGAATGGTTATCGGGATATGATAAGTGATGAATCATTCTATATTCCCCTGGATCTTTCTTTTCCACTAAACCTAATGGTGAACATTGTATATTAGGGATAGGCTTACTTTCAAAGGGGCCTCGGACCCTACCTGCCACAATTTCTTTTTGTATTTTTTGATTAATAATTTCAGGTTTTGCGAGTGCAGAATTCAAATTCTTAGATTCTATTCCCGGACATTCTCCTTCGAATCCTAAATAAAACCCATTTGCAAAACCATCAATTAAATATTTAGTTTCATATTCATCATAACCAGATAACCAGTGAGCAAGTCTATTTGCCTTGATTGGCGTAGGGCCCTTGTTTGGAAGATGAGTTTGTTTTTGTTTGGGTAGCTTGTTTATTTGTATTGCTTGTTTGGTTTTGGTATTATTGCATGACACGAAAGGGATGCTTAGTTGGTTTTGTCCAGTGAACAAATGGGTGAGCCCCAGAACAGTTATAGCATCTATGCTGAAAACGACAGGACATTCCAGCCTGACAGTGTTTACCTGAATGATATTGGAAGCAGGCACCTTTGGGAATTGATTTATACTGTACGTCTTTACTACCTTTACTTTGTTTTGTTGTCTGGCTTGTTGTCAGTCTGGCGTTGACATACAGCTCCATGTGGACATCCCCCCAGGCAACTTGTCCCTGGGCGACTAGTGTTCTAAAGTCCCGATCATAATCTTTCCAATTACCTTTTGCATCTGCTATTTCCCTGACAGCTTCTAAATGCTTTGCCAATTTGGCTTGTTGATCGGGATATTTCATGCAATAAATTGCTGAAAATCTGTTCCATGCTGTAAGCCAGTCATGCATGGAAGAGACAGATGTGTCATTTAATGAATCGTTGTCCACCTGGTGGATTGTCAACTTACCGGGACTGTCACCATCTTCCACTTGTAGAGAAAACTTACCTTTCTTTTGTTTGTCCTTAGACAGGAGTTTTAAGAAGTCAATATACTGGTTTGACCAAATTTTGGATTTGAGTTGATCAGACACCCTAGCATCTATTGGAACTGCCGTACTGACAAAACCACTGGGACTCTTACCTGCTATTTTTTCAGTATGGTTAATGACCAAGGCTTCAACCGACTGTTGAATAGCTTGGTCATTGGGTGCACATGCAGCAGCCGAATCTTGCCCACAAGTAACAGAATTAGTTAAGTTTGGATTAGTAATGACGGGAGCCCCCACAGTATTATTACTAATACTCCCCTGACTATTGGCTGTGGTGCTGGTCACGTTGCTAATGAGTGTTGACAACTCCTCTCTTATTGTCGCTGTGACCCGCTGCGTAACTTGTCTTGTGATAGTTTCCAGGTCGTCAGGGGAAAGAGGTGTTACAGTAGCTGTCGCCACCGGTTCCGTATTTGATCCATGTACCCGTCGTCTTTTGTTGTGTTTGGAGACAGGGATTGGTACTGCTCTAGCTTTAGTTGATTTTCTCTTAGGTGGCATGATTATAAATGGTGGATAGGCTACTGAAATACAAATAAACTGCCTTTGGTTAGTGTATATAGTTCCTTTCTCTTGAAGTTGACCACTATAAGTAGAAGGGTTAATCTGTAAACATCCGGTGACTATAAACCGGCAATGATATGAGCAAGCCTTAAAATTCCGGAATGTTGATCTGTAACTAATATATTATCCTAAACCACAAGTAATGGACTGATTACTCTGAAGGCATCACAGATTAATTCACAGAAACAAGCAAGTAATTTATATTATTATAATGTAGTCAAATAATCCTGAAAGCACAGTATACTTGGGTTTTTAATTGCAATTAAATAAGCCTCGAGGGAGGCGTAAATTAATCAAGTGAATAGTGCTACAGTGTAATTAAATCCGAGTAATGAGATGAGCCTCTGGGAGGCATAAAATTAAATATGTATACATCTCGGGAAAACACAAGTTAACGTAAATTGTGTTAATTCCCTTGCAATGAGATGAGCCTCAGGGAGGCGTAAGATAAAAATACATCTCGGGAAAACACAAGCAAATTGTGTTGATTCCCGTGCAATGAGATGAGCCTCAGGGAGGCGTAAAATAAAAATACATCTCAGAAATACACAAGTAAATTGTGTTAATTCCCGTGCAATGAGATGAGCCTCAGGGAGGCGTAAAATAAAAATACATCTCGGAAATACACAAGTAAATTGTGTTAATTCCCGTGCAATGAGATGAGCCTCGGGGAGGCGTAAAATAAAAATACATCTCGGAAAAACACAAGTAAATATTGTGTTAATTCCCGTGCAATGAGATGAGCCTCAGGGAGGCGTAAAATACAATTACATCTCGGAAAAACACATGCCACATGGTTTTAGTAGATAAAAAGCAATAAAATGAGCCCCGAAAAGGGGGTCAAGAATAATCCACCATTCAATTTGATTCTAATGCAGTGGGATGTGCCTCCAAGAGGCATATGTTAATTATAATATGTTTATTTATATATATTTTTAAAGTCTTCTCAGAGAAATAAAAGTAAATCCTTGTGATTTAGTCTCAACAAACTAAATAGACTTGAACTTCTCAAACAAATAATTTTTTTTTTTTTTTAAATCTAATTTTAATTTTAATTTATTATTATTATTTTTTTTTTTGAAAACATTTATTTGAAGGAAAACCTCGAGAATCCTAATATCATTGTAATTTTTTTTTTTTTTTTTTAATTAATTTATTTATTTATTATTTTATACATATTTTGTGACTTTGAACAAACTTTTTTATGAAACGAATGGAATTTTCTTTATCAACACATTCATCGCATTCTTGATAATATAAGACCACGCAAGCTCCGATATAGATGTACATTACCCTGCTTATTAAGGTGGACGCCGTCTGGAAGAAATTTATGGCTGCACGCCTTGCGATTGGGCGATGGGAAAAGGTCATTGTGATCTCAAAAAGAAGCGAATTTGAACTCTTGAAGAGAGGACTTCAGCAGAGCATTCACTTCGTCTACAATACCGTTGTAATTAAATGCTTGATTAAAACGTGGCAATAATTTGCACACGTGAATTTGGGAAACTCCAAATCTACTATGGAGAACCGAGACAGTGGATTCTAAATTCCCCGCAATTTCCTCGGGGGAACTGACACCTCGGACATCATTACCTCCAACCAGAAGGATTATTTTATCCGGTTTCACCCGTTCTATGAAAGTCGCATCTTGGCGGAGAATGCCCGATATTGTGCGGCCTCCAACACCTCTAAAAAATATTTGGTGTGTCGCTTGGAGGCCGAGGTCATCATTATATCTATCGTCAGCTTCACTTCTAAGGAATTGATGGAAGCGACGAACAATAGAGTGACCCAAAATAAGTATTTTGTTAGAATCCATGAATAAATACCAAGTAAAATTGATCTTACCGCTTAAAATCGAATAAAATTCGTAGAAAAATTTCCAACGAGTTAATTGTCCGGCGTCCTGAAAGAAAGTGGCGAACCCACGCTATCTCTAAAGAGACGCACCTTCAGTTTCCCGCGACACGATTCTATTGGTTCTATCCATCCGCACTCACATAGCTTACCATATAAGAAGATGCTATTGAAATTAAGCTCGAGTGTATCGCAAGAGCGATAACTCCAGCATTTGAGAAAGAAATACATTATCAATATACATGAAGTATTTTAAGGAACCTTAAAATTCTTTTATGTCGTATATTTAATTACAGTGCAGATAGGTCGTATTGCTAAAATAGATTTACAGATTCTCACTTTTTGCTTTGATTTTTTATTCAGCTACATTTGTGTAAATTCTAAAAATATACTTAGCAAAAAATTCTCAATACTATTGATGAAATATATAGAGGTAATGAACAGTATTCAAGCTAAAAAGTCCATAAGACAATACAAAATAGGAGCAGTTCAGACATGTACACTGGCCTCCAAAACATAAGATGTTGGATCAGGTGCCATTAAGAACACTAAATTGTCCAGAGGCCAATATCTTTGCAACTTATTTGAATTTCATTCTTCATCTTCTTATAACCTTCGATCTGAAAGTAAATATGATCTAAGATTGCCGAAATTTCGTACAAACTTATTCAAGACCTCTTTTCAGTATTCAGGTGTACATCAATGGAATAAACTTCCCCAACACATTAGACTCTCTCAATCTCTACGAACATTTAAGCGGAATATAGAAAATTACATCATCAGCTGTCGCACAATTATTTGAGCACAATAAGGTTTCGATATTGTATATTGTATTATGATTGTTAATTAACTATACATGGACACTATATTCATAATCTTGTGATTGTAATTCCTTAAACATATTACTATTATATATGATGAATTGTATTCTATATATTTTTGTATTTGATATATATAGAAGGCCCTGGGGGAGAATAGTGCATGCACTAACCAGGTTACGTTCTTTAAATAAAGTATTTATCATTATTATTATTATTAAAGAAACATAATTGATTGGTATATCTACAGTGTTTATAGAAATATTAAAACAAGTCTATAATATGTTTTGAGATTTACTATTAATAAACTTAATAATTATACTAAACTGAAAAGAAACTTGAATCAGAAAACGTTTGTTCTTAACATACAATTAAGGAAACATGTTATGCAACAGAATACACGTTGATTGGGAACCCTGGAGTGTTAATATACGATGTATTTTAAATAGCAGATTATCAGAATTATTCCTGTTTTTAAGCTGATTTTATTTCCAAATTTGCGACATGAAAGATGTTGAGATAATAAAAAGGACTCAAGGTAAAAAAATAAACACTTAAAATTACAAAAAAAAAAAAAGACAAAAAAACTAGTGGAGCAATCACGGACCTCAAAAACATATTTTTGGTTCAATTCCATTTCAATTTTTTAATTGTGTCTCTTGAATACAATGTACCTAACAAATTCTACTTAAATACCAAATCGAAAGAACCACTATGAAAATTACGAGAGGTAATTGAAATTTTCAGTAAAAGATATATGATTCGTAGAGCTTCATAACTATTGTATGCATCTGCTTCCAATTTAGTTTTCATGACAAAAGTTTGTTATACCAATCAGTACCAATGCTTTTGATATTATAGTTTTTGAAGACCATTGAGAGGAACTACATACTGTAGATTGGCAAATAATCACGATGGTTTTAATTTCGCTGTGTTCGCGATTCATCATTTTTCCGCGAAAATAAACCCATCGTGAATGCTATCATTACCTTTAAAAACCTTTAAATGATTGGAAGAAATTTTCTTACAGCGTGAAATTTAAACCATCGCGATTGGAACTTTCTGAGAAATCGTGAAATTTTAACACCGTGGAATTAAAACGGTTTACAGTAATTTTGATGACTATATCTCTCAAACTTCCTTCGGTGTGAGGGCAAAATGGAACTATTGTCGTTTCATATCAATTACAACAGTTTTGTATGGGGAAGCTAGAACAAAACTGATGTAACAATACCTAACTTTTTTATGATATCATGAGATTCTGTCAGAAATATGCAGAATTTAGCAATTTTCACTATCCTTGTACTTCTTACAGCAAATCACTTCTATGAATGTTGTAGAAACAGGTATGAAAATTATCTGTAATTACTTAATGCCGAACAGTTTGAAAGTTTCATTTTGCTCTCTGTTGGGTCGACAAAATATTAATATTGTTTTAATCACAGTGGAAAATGTTGTTTCAATTACTACGAAAATATGAATGGTCATTGTTTGGGTAAGTATATTTATGTTTGACTGTGAATATTATTAAGTAATTTATAAACATTATAGAGATGTCATGGGCGTACTAGAATATGACTATTTTTTGAATAGAATGCCCATTAGGCACGATCGGAACAAATTGCAATGGAACCTGTCCTTCTGGGTAGTTTGGAAATTTGTAATCAAAGGCACGACTGACCACTCTGATGATTACACGTGAATTAACAAGACCCGTGACGAAAACTACACGTGCATGAACAAAACCAGTGACCTAAAAACTCTTCATTAAACATTCTCAGTACGTTTTTTTCTGAATGTTTCTATTAATAGAGTTAATTCTCAATAATTTGGAAAACGTTTATATATGAAATCAGAAATAAATTAGATAAGTTCCATCCATAAAGGTCATCTGTTTATTGCGTTTGTTTGCTTAAAAACCAGGAAAAGGGTGATTTATTTTCATTAATTAAATAGAAGGAAATAGACAACGTTATGAAAACGAGATGACTTACATTTTATTAATTTTTCTTACTTTTGTAATAATAATTTTGTAATAATAACCCTGCACATGGAGTTTATGTTTTATGTTTCTTTTTACAATGCTATTAGCTATTACCAAAAGATGGACATCTACATTATGTGTCAATGTCAACATTTTGATATACGTTGTTGGATACAATGTCCTTGTCCGAAAATACAATCATTTAATGAATTTGAACGTTGTTGTTTCTCAAACTAATTGTCATTATTCATACAATAAATCAATCACAATAATGATGTCTTTTTATGTCGTTCTTTTTTCATCTTGAAAAAACTGTGATATTCTTTATTTTTCATCTTCTCTTTAAAATTTTCAATTGGTGGTTTTAGAATGAGTTGGAGCTAAACAAGAATTAGTGACAAAGTACAATTGATTACAGATTTGTTTATTATAAATGTAATTCTTTTTAATAGATAGAGAAGTAAATACAAAATTGTAAGAGAAGACGCAAGAAAGATCATCCTGTACTGCTTGTAATTGTTCAACTGCTTTTTGTGATCTGCCAAATGAGAATTTTAGAATTATAGTTGCTGATACAACTACTACAGGTATTTTCTGCATGTATGTTTCATGATTTTTAAAAATCTATTTAGGGAAAAAATATTGTAAGTGAAACTCATCAAATATTCCTCATCAAGCACTGATTATTGAATATTTTCTCCTCTGAGTCTCTCTCTCTCTCTTTTCTAATTTTCATTGCTTCCCCCTTCCTTGAAATCAAAACAATAACCTAATACATATAAGGTATCAAAATACATTTTACAAAAGTATGTATTATTTATAAATATATATATAAATTCCGCATTCATTTTTATTAACAAAAATATATTGCAGGGTATCGGCTACTCCTTAATTTTATTTAGGTGAATGATATCTGTGTGACAAAACAGAAAATTAATCTTACTGTATCTTCTATTACTTACAATAAAAGTTTAAAATAAAAATAAACAAGTAAATATCATTAAACTTGACATAGGACCTATTCAGCGTATCTCAGTTTAAAATTTTTGTTTAATTATTGCATTAAAATTTATCTTGTCTTTTCAATATTATTTAATCCAAAAAATTTTAATTACAATCCTATGAAGACGATAAAATGAAAGACAAGTCAGTGTGGGAGAATGTATTGTTCGCCTTAATTGGATCTATTGTAACAGTTATAGCAGCAGCTGGGCTTGTTCTTCACTTCTCTCGGTAAAGTGAATTGCGCTTCAAATTTGACTGTTTATATCTGAACTTTGAAAATTGTTATCAAAAGTACATAAAAATACATGATTTTTTTCTCTTCCAAAGTTTAAGGAAAACACATGATGACAAAAATCAAAGGAACGCAACTGTTGATGAGTCAAACAGGCAAGGTATCAAAAAAAATAAATCTCAATAATAACGTTTTAAAAAGAAAGTTATCACAAAAAGGAGTACCCAATAACATGCCCAAGCTTAAGATATTAAATCTAACAGTTGAAATAAAACTTTCATAAGTATTTCATTAAAAATTAATATGTATAGAATTATGATCAGCTGAAAAATTATTTCCGAAAGTAAATATTATATGTTTAACTTTGTTAAAAAAAGACGACCAACAAATAGACCCACCTGTGGTTAATACATCTCATCAGGGGATACAGAATGGAGTAAATGAAAATGTTTATGCTGATGTAAGATCCTCCAAAATGATTGAGTTTCATTGTGAAGGTTTCTCATCCAATCGTTCGCACATATACTCTCAGGATGGTAGAACTGACGCTTTTCTCGAGAATAAAAATGCTAGAAGGAACTACTCACAAGACAGCAAGGATGCAAATTATAAAGAAAAACAGACATCAAAAATATAGTTACGGGAAAATGTGTACGGAAATTTGGACGAAACCAGCCAATACAGTGTTCTGTCCTTACGAAGAAATGTCGACCCCTCTGAAATGGAAAATTATTTTATAAAGCAGTCAATCCTTCCCGATATCCCTCAAAAGGATGAAGCTTCTTATAGTATAGTGAATGTTTTCGAGACAGATAATCGACAGAATGAGGAGGCATGTAAATCAGATTCAGATGTTGGCTTGACCTCGGAACTATAAAGCATTGCCATGCAAAGTTATGACGAGTCTTAGTTTCTGGAGTAGATAGGGATACTGACAAAACTGAAAAATCAAACAGACCTCAATGACCATATGGCAGGTTGTGGCTGATTTACGCATCTCATCCATCAGCTGTAATTTTGAAGTGTCCATGTACACTCATACGATCCTTATTCAGATTTACAAACAGAGCAGTAACATGTAACGTAAATTTTACCTCCTGGCTAGCTTTTTAAATGTACTTTTGTCTATAGTTATATATAGCTCATTCATTATTTTCTCCTTTGAGGTATCTACAGCATAATTAATTTTGGATTCCTTTATTTTACTTGCAGTCTGTACAAAGAGTAATTGTGTACCTCGAAAAGTTCTATGCTGGTACTTATTAATATTTTTAGACTTACTGTAATGAATTTTATCATCATGTTTTGAAGATAAATCAGATACATCGTGACAGTCCTTGAAAAAATAATAGCCTTCGTCAAATTTAAAATTGACACTGTTTAGTTGTATCTGAAAATTAAAATCACATACCTCCATTTTTTATTTAATTTCATGATATATTTATAAGATAATTCTAACCATTCTGAGAAATAGAAAAACATTTTTTAATTTAAAATGATTTAATTGCTTTTTAAATTTTCAAAACTAGAAAAATATCACTTTTTGAGTGCAGCAAGGTCAAATAATTGACTGTGCTAAGTAATTTGAAACTATTTTTGTTGACACAAATTTAAATATTATTAATCAGGATTAAATTAAGAATGTGTTTGTTTCATTTGGATAAAAAATATTAAAGTAAAAGCTTTTTTATTAAGCTACATGTGTAGATTCTAAAAATGTACTTGGCAAAATTCTCAATACCATTGGTGAAATCTATGGAGATAACGAACAGTATTCAAGCCATTGATACTTGTTTCGTAAATAAAATTTTAACCCATAATAGGATAAAAGCACAAGGTATCTAACTCCAATTTACAAGAAATACCCCCCCCCCCCCACTGCAGAAGCATTCATTTAAAACTTTCAGAGGAAATGCGCTAGCAAACTGTTCCATGTAATTCGGAGTTAGATACCTTGTGCTATTATTATACTATGGGTTAAAATTTTATTTCCGAAACAAGTGCACATAGTTCAAGCTCAAAAGTCCGTAAACATTACAGAGAAAGCACTAGCCTCCAAAACATCAGATGTTGGATCAGGTGCTATGAAGGAGTGATCATCCTTTTCTGATAGATCACAACCCCGTATACTGCTTGCATAGCTGGCAAAAAAGCGGGAAATACTCATATAAATTACCCAGGACGGCTGGAAATACTGGTTATTCCAGGGAAATACTGGGAAATGAGGAAAAGCCAATGTTTATAACTGAATTTAATTATCTTGCTTGGGTATAGACAAGTAGTACACCTTATAGTCAAAGATATCAATTTTGTATCACTATTCAAGATTTAAAAACATTGGAAATAAGAGATTGCAGAGCTCATCTAAACGAATGCTGTCTTTAAGTAAGGCAAAGTCATATAATTCACCAGCAAAAAGTGATCCAAAAGTGCAAAATTTATGCAATTTCGATCTGATACTTTGGAATAGATCTATATATTAAAAACTTCAACCTAGTTACTTGTCATGAAAACGTAATTAAAATTCAGCTTCTGAAGCACGTTTGAGAGTTTTCACCCCTTGATGCATAATTTGTGCAAATTTCGTTTATATAAGCCTTATAGTTTCTTGGTAATAGACCTGCATCCATAACTTTTATCTGGTCGATTATCTAGAAAAAGTATGTCGAATTCAGCATCCGGAAATGAATCCTGCACACAAAACTTTAAGCTGTTCATTCATCCGGAAAATGTAGGTCAGATTCAGCATCCGAAGCAAATCTGGTAGTATGGATCCTTAGATGTATCCTCCATGCAAGTTTGGTCAACATAGGGCTTATAGTTACTTGGAAATGAGACCTGTACCAAAAACATTAACCTGTTCACTCATGCAGAAAATGCAGGTCAGATTCAGCATCCGAAGCAAGCCTGGTAGTTTGCATCCTTTGATGTATCATTCATGCAAGTTTGGTCTCATAGTTTGCTTTTATAGTTACTTGGAAATGAGACCTGTACCAAAAACATTAACCTGTTCACTCATGCAGAAAATGCAGGTCAGATTCAGCATCCGAAGCAAGCCTGGTAGTTTGCATCCTTTGATGTATCATTCATGCAAGTTTGGTCAACATAGGGCTTATAGTTACTTGGAAATGAGACCTACACAAAAAAAACTGCACCAAAATTGTTATTTTGTACAATGAAACACACTAGAAGCATCTTCCATACATGTCTAATCAATATAGGACATAGAAGTACTTAAATAGAAAATTGCTTCAAAAAACTTAACCTGGGACGCCGACGCCGAGGGTGTCACATCAGCTTCCCCAACTTCGTTGAGGTGAGCTAAAAAAAATGTCTTCCTTATATTACATTTTAAATAATTATAGAAACAGTATGCTTATATACCAGTTCATGAAAAGGGCACAAAGATATCCGATTTTAATTTCTTATAAGAAGGATATGGAGATAACGAACAGTATTCAATCTCAAAGTCCATTAAACAATATACAAAATAAGAGCAGAGCAAACACGGACCTCCAAAACATCAGAGGTGGGATCAGGTGCCATGGAGGAGTGAGCATCCCCTGCCGACCGGTCACACCCGCCGTCATGATCAGGAAATAACGGGAAGAAAATCCGTCGTCAATTCAGTATATGAATAATGGACTAACAAATAGTATGAAAAACGTCAGTCAGCATTTGACTCAATGAAAAATTGTATTTGCTGACAAGGTCATTGTATCGACCATAGAACTTACGAAATGATGACTATGATCGAGACTGCTGATTATCTTGTTTCATCAACTTGCTTGTCAATAATTTACCTCGTTTAAGAAATTGTTCATAAGTAGAGCATGCTCTTGCGTATCGAAGCAATGAGATATATATACTCCGTATGCAGGTGATGAAGGTATATTGCTGCATAAGTAAGGGAAGTTGACTATAGACTATAGAAAAGTTAAAGTCATCATCATCACGTTTATCATATAGCTTGGTTGTTAGATTACCATTACTGTCTTTTTCAAGTAAAATATCCAAATATGAAGCAGAAGTGTCGAACTCTGTGCTATCTTTTATCTCAATAAGAAAGGATCTAAGAAAATCGTTTACAGTAGAAGAGAGTGTAAATACCAAACATACTTGAAATCCTTTCAGTTCTACTCAACTTTACTATATGTTTCAAAACAGGAGCAGAAAATTTGAAGTCAAGCTATTACAGATTATCAATTTTATTCCTCTTCTGTTTTTACATTTATTTACTTCTGAACTTTGTAAAAGATATACATTAACTAAAACAAATAAATTGTAAAATTTTATATTTACCAGTTGTTTTCCAGTTTGTTTAATATTGTAGTATTTACTAGGACGGGAAATACCGTTATTTAACACTGGTAATTATCACCGCCGGTATTTCATGACTGACCCTGGCTCTTTGTCATGGTCTGGAAATAACAGTTAAATCTGTAGTCAATTCAGTGCGTTAATAATGGCTTAACAATTAGTATTAAAAACATCAGTCAGCATTTGACTCAATCATAAATTGCTTTTGCTTACAAAGTCTTTGCATCGACCATAGATCTTACGACATGATAACTGTAAACGAGATTGCTGATATTCTTGTTTCATCAACTTGTATGTCAATAGTTTATGTAAAACGTATAAAATCATCTGAGAGATATAAAACAAGTATGTAGTTGATGAAGGTATATTGCTGCATAAGTAAAGGAAGTATACGATTAAAAAGTTAAAATCATCACGTTTATCATCAAGTTTCTTTTTTAGACTGCCATTAATGGGTATCTGGCATCTAGTTAGGTTTAGTAAGCATTCCTGCTTACTTGTCACCCCTGATTTGACTCATAAAATCAAAACGTTAATTTTTATTTCTAGTCCAGAACACTTACAAAAGAGTTCATAATTTTTTTTCAACAGCATAAATCCTGAAAATACATTTATTAATTGTGAATATTTAATATGTGACATGAAATATTTGGAGATGACGAAAAGTACTCCAACTCAAAAGTCCACTTAACATTAAAAAAATAGGAGTGGAGCAAACACGGAACTCCATCCAATTTCATTTTTTTTAATAGTGTCTCTTGAATGTCTAACGAATTAATTGAAATTTTCACAAAAAAATATACTATTCGTAGAACTTCAAAACTTTTGTATACATCTGCTTCCAATTTGAATTTCATGACAAAGATTTGCTACACCAATCCGTACCAATAGTTTTGATATTACATTTTTTGAAGACCATTGAGAGTAACTGTGGCAAATCAAATTCACACGGAAATCTTCTTTTTATAATTTATTACCACGATTAAAGGCAAAACAAATCCACAAGGGTTAACATTCAGAATACCACATTGGCTAAAGTAATCAGATGGTTTCTGTTATGTATTCAATATTTCTTTAATGTAAACTCAATATAATAATTAAGATCACAAAAACTCTCATATATATATATATATATATATATATATATATATATATATATATATATATATATATATATATATGTATATAGTATTTAAGAAATATCTGGAAATAGAAACTTCTATAAAATTCTAGGTCATCACATTCTCTAAAGTCTTCTTGATAATTCATTCATGAAACATATAGAACATTCTAGATTTTACGTGTACATCATAAAATTTCTATAAGATACATGAAAATTGCGACAATTCGCAACAGTAACCACATAATTTTGTTGAATTCATATGTCTCTCAAACTTCCTTCAGTGTTTTGGGCAAAATGGAACTATTGTCGTTTCATATCAATTAAAACAATTTTGTATGGGGAAGCTAGAACAAAACTAATGTAACAATACCTCAGTTTTGATTTTTTATGATATTTCTGCAGGAATATGCGGAATATAGCAATTTTCACTATTTTTATACTTTTCTCAGTAAATAACATCGTTGAATGTTGTAAAAACAGGTATGACAATTATCTAATATCTTGATGATAAAAAAATTGAAAGTTTACTTTTCCACTCTGTTGGGTTGACAAAAATTTAATATTGTTTTTAATCACAGTAAAAATGGAAAATGTTGTTTCAATCACTACGAGAATATGAATGGTCAGTGTTTGGGTGAGTATATCAATGTTTGTTAAAGAAATTAGCATATCGTCATTTGTAAACATCATTGAAATGTCATGTACTCTCTAAAATAGCGGTCATTTTGCTATCAGAATGCCCTTTAGGGACGATTGGAACAAATTGCAGTGGAACCTGCCCTCCTGGATACTTTGGAAAACTGTGCAAAGACCAATGCAATTGTGCGATTATGTTCTGCATAAACGTCCAAGGCTGTCTGATACAGACAGGTATGTCATCCCCATTAACAGCCAACAGCCAATACATTAAACATGTTCCTCTAATTTTAAAAGTGGTAAAAGTTGTTTAAAAGATCATTGACTTCATAGTTTTGTACTAACATTTTTAACAAGATAAAACAAAATAACTATGTTCGCTCCATGAAAATAAGAATGTTTGTCCATTAAATTTAAAAACTAATTGGAATTTGATCAAAAGCGCCATGCATAAATTAAGTTTGAAATATATTTTTATATCAACAGACCTATATATTGTTTAAAATATGAGTTTGTGAGTTCACGTGTAATTAAGTGTTCCGGATCTTAAAATAAACGTTAACTTTAAATCAACATAACAATTCTCATCATTTTCCTTGCGCATCAGTAACAGCCTTGATTCTTCTGTGTATTGATTTCATGAGAGCAATTTCTTTCTTATAGGATTATTGTTATTTAACACTTTCGACGGTAGTCTGAATGGTTGAGAGTAACTGTAACATTCTAAACCAAACCAATCCCGCCGCCCAATGAATCCCACGAATTTTCGATTTAGGATAGAATTTACAGAATCTGGCTGGTTTGGTGCCCCCGGTACACATGATGTTTGTAAGAAAGTCTCGACAAACATTGGCTGCATTCTCCCAGTTGAACATGCTACAAACATAACGCATATGACGCGTACATACGCGTGTGAGAGTTAAATCAACGTTAATGAAACTTCGAATTTCTGTTCGGGTTTGATTGATACATCCTTGCACTTTCGAAAATTATAAAGTGGCAATTTTGTTGTGTATTAATATAAAATAGAATGTAGAAATTTTCAAAAGTAGAACCCAGCACTAGTATCGTGAGTCTGTGCTCAGTGTTCTGTACAGAGTTTACCAAATTGAACACTCCCGTGAAACATAATATGTTTTGTAAACATGGCACGAGCTCTGTTACTGTTACATGTAATGTTTACGATTTACCGGGGCTGTTCAATTGTTAAAGTCTGCACACACCACTGAGCACGGACAGACAATATATTGTAAGCGCGTTTTCCTTTCAAACATTTTACTCTATTGTTTTAGAATATAGTTTTGATATTTTTCATTGTCATTTTTAATGATAATAATGATAATGATAATGAGTAATAATAATGAAATTAAAATTTGTGAAAGTACCAGGACGTGTCAATCAAAGCCGAGAAGAAATTTGAAGTTTCAATAACTTCTTATCCTGCAATATATAAGTCGTAATATTATACATCAAATTTGAGAAAATATTAACTTTAAATCTCTGTCTATGCACCTTTACAGCCCTTAAAATGCATTCTGAAAAAATGTTATAAAAAGTACATAAAAATATATGATTTTCTAAAATCTCTATCAAAGATTAAGAAAACCACGTGATGACAAAAATCAAAGAAACGCAACCGTTAATGAGTCGAACAGTGAAGGTATATTAACAAAAGCTTAATCTTAATAACAACGTTTTAAAAAGAAAGTTAAATAACCATACAATTAAAAAATAATACTCAGTTTGCAAGCTTAAGATATAAAATTTAACAGTTTTCATCAATCATTCATAAGTATAGCTTAAAAAATTCATATTTATAAAGTTATAATAAGCCTAAACACTATATCTTAAATCAAATGTTACATATTATCGTTTTGAAAAAGATGACCGACAATTAGAGCCACCTGTGGTAGATACATCTCACCAGGGGATACAGAGTGAAGTAAATGAAAATGTTTATGCTGATGTTAGATCCTCCAAAATGATCGAGTTTAATGGCGAAGGCTTCTCATCCAATCGTTCACACATATACTCTAAGGATAATGAAACTGATGCTTTCCTCAAGAATAAAAATGCTAAAAGGAACTACTCAAAAGATAGAAAGGGTGTAAATTATAAAGAAAGACAGACATCAAACATGAATTTGCAGGAAGATTTGTACGGAAACTCGAACGAAAACAGCCAATACATGTTCTGTCCTTACGAAGAAATGTCGACCCTTCTGAGATGGAAAATTATTTTATAAAGCAGTCAATCTAGTCGCAATATCTCTCAAAAGGATGAAGCTTCTTATGGTATAATGAATGTTTTTGAAACAGATATTCGACTGAATGAGGAGATATGTACATCAGATTCAGATTTTGGAACTATATAGCATTGCCATGCAAAGTTATGACGAGTCTTAGTTTCTGGAGTAGATGGGGATACAAAAAAATTCAAATGAAATATACCTCAAGGATCATACGGCCGTTTGTGACTGGTTTACGCATCTGATCCTTATAACATCTGTTAATTTGAAGCGTCCATATTCACTCATACAGAGCATAAACATTTAAAGTAAATTTTACCTCCTAGCTTCCTTTTTGTAATGCACAATATTTCTATAGTTAGTTTTAATGAGGTTCTTACGATAGGAATGGCATACTATTAAAATAATATAAACATTCAAAAAGAGGTTCGTTCCTCAGCTTTTGAGCGGATTTTTGTCTTGACCACTATGTAAAATAAAATTACATTATGTTTAATACTTACAATAAATTTAGATTTTATTATTCTAATTATTGTGAAATCGTTAATTTTCAAGGTGATAACATTTTCGTGGTTTTCGAGGTATAGAGAGACCCACGAATTCATGACCACTTTGAAAAGTAAGATTTCATATGCATTACTACTAAACAGATTCCAAGCACGAAATCAAATCCCGACAAAACAAACTTTTTTCCTCAAACCTCGAAAATTTGACCCCACGAGAATATGTGATTTTACATTAAGCTAAATGCTATTAAATGATTAAAAAAACTTCAATGATGTCACCCATTGTTATTAATCTACGTATATTTTACCGATTCAATCAGCACTAGTTGGATATTCAAAATATCCAACTGCCTATCGGTTAGATATTTAAATACCCAACAGAGGTGCATGAAATGTATTTCCAATGCATGTGAAAAAAATAATTATTTCTCCAAATTTGCCACACTATTTGAATTAATTTCCAGCACATACGGAATTTGCATTTCTTTGCATTTATCACATTTATCGTGCTTCAAATGCAGGTCTGTAATTAGTAAATTCCTTCAGATCATCCGAGATTCATATCTGTTTCATTTTTTTCCGGCGTACTTCCCAAAACAACTTAAATAATTGACAGCCAATCTATTTTTCGACACCATTTTTATTGCAGATCTTGATATGGAATTTTTTACTGCAGGTTCAGCATAACACCGCCAATCTTTTTATCTGTTTAAGCACTATTACAAGTATTGTCCGAATGGAACTCCATAAGAATTCAACACTTTTCCTCAACCAACCATCATCCTATGATATGTAATGACACATTCCAAACCTTTTATCAAAATTCTGTAGTTTCTTCAGCTTTCAGGTCAAAAGTATTCAAAACACTATCTGAACCTCTCTAATTTACATTGGATTTAAAAGATTCTTTGCCTAATTTCATGACTGTTCAGTAAAATGAAAAGGGTTGAAATGAAATCAGCATCATGTAGATTCATGCTCACTAGTCCATGAATAAAAGAAGTGTTCGATTTAGGCTATTGTTTTGTATCACGGTTGGATAAATGGACAGCATCCTATTGTATTACAGAAAGTTGGATATTTGAATGGGTAAATGATTCTTGGGGCCCAAAGTAGGGATTTTTTTAAGTAAGATAAATAACTCGATAGTGTTGAATAGTTTAGTGAAAACATCCCCCCTCGGGCCTCCGGCCCTTGGAGAGAATGTTTTCTCTAAACTATTCAACACCATCTCGTTATTCATCCCTTACTTAAAATCCTTATCTAAAACATACATGTATAGTGAGGAACTATATTTTGTGGTGGAAGGATTTTTAGATAAAAATGGTCATTATTTTCTTTTTCGAGATGTGCAGCAACATACCTTCATCACCTTTGTACGGAGTGTATATATCTCAGTTGATTCGAGACGCAAGAGCATGCTCTACGTACGAATAAGGACATGGAAATAACGAACAGTATTCAATCTCAACGTCCATTAAACAAATATACAAAACAAGAGCAGAGCAAACACGGACCTCCGAAACATCAGAGGTGGGATCAGGTGCCATGGAGGAGTGAGCATCCCCTGCTGACCGGTCACACCCGCCGTGTGCTCATTGTCATAATCAGGAAATAACGGAAAAAATCCGTAGTCAATTCAGTGTATAAATAATGGACTAACAATTGGTATGAAAAACGTCAGTCAGCATTTCATTCAATGATAAATTGTATTTGCTGACAAGGTCATTGTATCGACCATAGAATTTACGAAATGATGACTTTAAACGAGACTGTTGATATTCTTGTTTCATCAACTTGCTTGTCAATAATTTACCTCGTTTAAGAAATTGTTCATACGTAGAGCATGCTCTTGCGTATCGAATCAACTGAGATATAAATACTCCGTATGCAGGTGATGAAGGTATATTGCTGCATAAGTAAGGGAAGTTGACGATAGAAAAGTTAAAGTCATCACGTTTATCATATAGCTTGGTTGTTAGATTACCATTTGTGTCTTTTTCAAGTAAAATATCCAAGTATGAAGCAGATGTGTTGGACTCTGTGGTATCTTTTATCTCAAGCTCACCGGGATATATCGTGTCGACGTAGGAATGGAAATTATCATTATTAATTGACAATACGTCGTCGATATATCTAAATGTCGAGTTGAAGGCCACAGCAAGTGTTTTTTTCTTTTCACGCAAAAGATTTTGCATAAATTCTGCTTCATATGAATATAAAAATAAGTCTGCTAATAACGGAGCGCAATTTGTACCCATGGGAATTCCAATAGATTGTTGGAATACCTGGTCTCCAAAAACCACATAGATATTGTCAATCAGAAACTCAAGCATCTTCTTGATGTCAACTTCAGAGTACTTATGTGTACAATCAGAACAATTTCTAAAACGAGGTAAATTATTGACAAGCAAGCTGATTAAACAAGATTATCAGCAGTCTCGTTTAAAGTCATCATTTCGTAAGTTCTATGGTTGATACAATAACCTTGTCATCAAATGCAATTTATTATTGAGTCAAATGCTGACTAACGTTTTTCATACCAATTGTTAGTCCATTATTTATACACTGAAGTGACGACGGATTTTTCCCTTATTTCACAGTCATGACAATGAGCACACGACGGGTGGTGCCGGTCAGCAGGGAATGCTCACTCCTCCGTGGCACCTGATCCCGCCTCTGATGTTTCGGAGGTCCTTGTTTGCACTGCTCCTATTTTGAATTGTTTCATGGACTTTGATATTTTATACTGTTTGTTATCTCCATATCCTTTTTTCAGTGTATTTAATTTTGTATTCCTTTTTTTTTACTTGCAGTCTGTACAAAGACTAATTGTGTACATTGAAAAGTTCTATACTGGTACTAAGATATATTTTAGACTAACTGTCATGAATTGTATCATCATGTTTTGAAAATAAATCAGTCATATCGTGACAGTCCTTGAAAAAATAATGGCCTTATTTAAACTTTAAGTAATATCTTAAAATTAACATCAGATACCTGATATATTTATAAGATAATTTTAACCATTCTGAGAAAAATCAGAAAACTGTCAATAATTTAAAATGATTTAATTGCTTTTCAAATTTTCAACACCAGAAAAATAACATAATTGACTATTCGAAGTAATTTGAAAGTATTTTTGTTTTCACAAATTTTAATATTATTTATCAAGATCAAATTCAGACTGGGTTTGTTTCAATAATTCATTTGAATAAAACATTTTAAAGGAAAAACTTTTTTATTAAGCTACATGTGTAGATTCTAAAAATACACTTGGCAAAATTCTCATTACTAATGATGAAATATATGAGGATAACAAAAAGTATTCAAGCACAAAAGTCCATAAAACAATACAGTGCAAGCACTGGCCTTCAAAACAACAGATATTGGATCGATTGCCACGAAGGAGTGATCATCCTTTGCCGATAGATCACAACCCCGTGTACTGCCTACATAGCTGGCAAAAAAGCGGGAAATACTCATATTAATCTCCCATGACGGCTGGAAATACTGGTAATTCATTGGAAATACTGGGAAATAAGAAATGGCTACATGTTTATAACTGAATTTCATTATCTTGCTTGGGTATAGACATTCAAGTAGTACACCTTATAGTCAAAAATATCAACTTTGTATCACTGTGCACGATTTTAAAAAAAACGACTTCCTAATATTTCATTTCAAATAATTATAAAACAGTGTACTTGTATACCAGTCCATGGAAAAGGCACAAAGATATCTTATTTTGATTTTTTTATGTAAATAAGGAAGGATCTAAGAAAAAAGTTAGGAATAGAATATAGTTTAAATACCAAACCTCCTAAGAATCCTTTCAGTTCTACTCAATTAAACTATATGTCTCAAAATAGGAGCACAAAAGTTTCAGAGGCAATATATTGCAGATTATCAATTCTATTCCTCTTCTGTTTTTACATTTCTTTATATCTGAACTTTGTAAAAGATTACACGAACTAAAAGAAATAAATTTTAAAATTTTGCATTTACCCGTTTTTTTCCAGTTTGACTAATATTTGTTGTATTTACCAGAATGTGAAATACCAGTACACACCACTGGTAATTATCTCCACCGGTATTTCCCGACCGAACCTAGCACTTTGTCATGATCTGGAAATAACAGCAAAATCTGTCGTCAATTCAGTGTGTTGCATGTAATAATGCCTTAACAACTAGTATTAAAAACGACAGTCAGCATTTGACTCAATGATAAATTGTATTTGCTGACAAAGTTTTTGCTAGACCATAGATCTTATGAAATGATAACTTTAAACGAGATTGCTGATATTCTTGTTTCATCCCTGTTTACTTGTCACTCCTGACTTGATTAACAAACGATCAAAAGGTTAATTTTTATTTCTAGTCCAGAACATTACAAAAGTGTTCATAAATTTTTTCAACAGCAAAAATCCTGCAAATACATGCATTTTTTTTCCATCATATCTATTGTAATTGTGAATACTTAATATGTAACATGAAATATGTGGAGATGACGAAAAGTACTCTAACTCAAAAGTCCACTAAACATTAAAAAAAAAGGGGGGGGGAGTGGAGAAAACACGGACCTCCGTCCCATTTCATGTTTTTTAAATAGTGTCTCTTGAATACCTAACGAATTCTAATTAAATACCAAATGGAAAGTACACCTATGAAAATTACAAGAGGTAATTGAAATTTTCCAAATAAAATATACGATTCGTAGAACTACATAAATATTGTATGCATCTGCTTCCAATTTGGTTTTCATGACAAAGGTTGCTATACCAATCAGTACCAGTGGTTTTGATATTACAGTTTTTGAAGACCATTGAGAGAAACTGCATAATTTTGATGAATATGTCTCTCAAACTTCCTCCAGTGTTTTGGACAAAATGGAACTATTGTCGTTTCATACCAATTTAAACAATGTTATATGGAGAAGCTGGAACAAAACTGATGTAACAATACCTCAGTTTTGATTATGTTATGATATTTTGTCAGGAATATGCAGAATTTATCAATTTTCACTATCTTCATAGTTTTCTCAGTAAATCACATTGTTGAATGTTGTAGAAAGAGGTATGTGAATTATCTTTAATATTTTGATGAAGAAAAAATAGAAAGTTTAATTTTACTCTCTGTTTGGTCGATAAAAATTTAAAACTTATTTTTAATCACAGTAAAAATGGAAATTGTTGTTTCAATCACTACAAGAATATGAATGGTCAGTGTTTGGGTGAGTATATTAATGTTTGACTGTGAATACTATTTAACCAATTGTAAACATCATTGAGATGTCTTGGGCTTACTAAAAAAAGTTGTTTTTTCTTGGAATAGAATGCCCTTTAGGCACGATTGGAACAAACTGCAGTGGAACTTGTCCTTCAGGATACTTTGGGAAGTTGTGCAAAGACAAGTGTAATTGTGCAGATATATACTGTAGTAACATCAAAGGATGTCTGATACACACAGGTATGTAACCCATATTCGAATCCGATGCATTCAACATATTCCTATTTTTTGTAAAGTGGTAAAAGTTGTTTCAACAGTCCTTGATTTTATAGTTTTGTTCTAGCATTTTTAACCAGATAAATCAAGCAAAAACGGTTTTACAATTATACTCAAAGGAATTTTAGACTATGTTCGCTCAGTAAAAATTAGGATGTTTGTCCTTAAACTTTTTGCTAATTAAATAGAGTGTAGAAGGGTGCATGTTATTGTATAAATTAAGCTTGAAAATTATTTCGAAATCAACAGACCTATTCCTTCTATAAAATCTTGAATATTTAATTTCTTATGTCCGTTTAGAATAAGTTTACACGTCTAATTATTTTTTTCTGATCTTAAAATAAATTTTATGTCATCATAAATATTTCCTATGTTATGTTAAGACCATACAACATCATCGACAGAGACGAAATTAGTAACGCCAGAATCTCAATCAAAATCAAAGGAGAAAATGATTGCGTCCACTTGGAACAACTTAACATTTACCTTCTTTGGGTGTATCGGTACACTGTTCATCGTAGGAGCGATGTGTTACATCAAAACCTGGTAAACAAATATGGCAACTTGTGAAAAAAAACATGTAATCAGTTAATGATTGCCATTTCAATCCAAATCAAATTATCAATAATAAAGGAATGTACCAGATTTTATTCCATTTTAGGTTCATTGAAATGAAATTCCGAACTAGAGGTATTCAGTTTGAACCACCAGGTATTTGTCAAATATGGAAACAATCAAAATAAAGAGAATAAACATTTAATTGATTTTTTAGCAATTTCATCATTGATAAAAATAAATATTCTATGAATTTCCTCAAAGAATTTTACCACACTGGAAATGCTAATATTACAACTATCCAAAACCTGGAAAACATGTTGAATGAGGGGCAAGAAGACTGTCCAATTGCTACAGATTGCCCGGGTTTGGCAGAAGGAAACAAAACAATGTGTGACGATGCCTATATAGATCCTCAAACCAGAAACATCTACAATGACCTCAATCCAAACAATGTACACAAAGCAGGGCAAAATGGAGTCATATCTAAAAGTAAATTATATGAACATATTGTAATAAGATACAGTAATTTAATGTATGCTTAAAGAGGACGCTTTCCAGGCCAAAATCAAAGCAATGTATCAGTTTATCTGTTTATTTATAACTAACAAAACTCATTTTAAGGTTCAAGGCTCAAAGAAATCGTGGAACATAAGGTTAGAGATCTTCAAAGTGACGGGGCTGAAAATATCTACTGTAGAATAATGTTAGGAGATGAACAGCCACAGCGTGATGATTTAGACGAAGATGATTCAGACGACGATGATAAAAATGATGATCTCAGGTATGAACAACCCTGGTCACAGCTGAGGAATTATGACGGGTAAGGGTGTTATCAAACCGATCTCATACAAAACCAAATCATTGATCCTTTATAATATTGTGGTACAAAATGACACTTATGAAAATTATTTCTACTACAGAAACATGAAAAATCATAAAATCGTCCGAAAAGACGAGGAAAGCCATGAAAAGAACATAAATGAAAGCTGCAAATGCAGTTCTAGAGGTATAAGATACTTTATACAGGGTTATTTTCGCCCCGTCTTATTTTCGCCCTTTTGCACTTGCGAACTATTTTGCCCAGTTTTAAATTCGCACAGTCATAGTATTGTTTTAGAAATTATGCTTTGTAATTTGAATTAGCCCCGTTTTAAATTCGCCCAATCAGGAGTAGGGCGAAATGGGCGAAAATAAAACAGGGGCGAAAATTTCCCTATATACAGTAGTTATTTAGAAAATATATATATATCTTAAATTCATTTCAGCATTGTATATTTATATTGCTGATGTAACTTTTTATTTTTTTTTTAGAAAACGACTATTCTGTTGAAAAATCAGCTTCTCCTTATTCTGTATACGAAGGAGAGTTTATCCAAGGCACGACTGACCACTCTGATAATTACACGTGTATTTACAAGACCAGTACCAGTAACGAGACCTACACGTGCATGAACAAGACCCGTGAAGAGAACACTTTAAAAGGTAGCAGCACTAAACGAGAAGAACAAAAAGACAGATCGGCGTAAAATTGTGAGTGGCATAGGAGTACAGAATTTACAGAACAAACTGTTGCTATGTTCGTTAGAGGGAGAGAAAAGTTAAAGAGAGATATGGGATGTCTTTTTAAAGATTATTTCTTCTAGCAAAGAATTATTTCTTAATTGATATCTAAATTGTTTTGTTTTATTTTATTCTCTGTATTGAAAGTAAAGGCGGGCATTCCAATTATTTTTTCGTAAAACTCTTCGATACACATTTCCAGTAAGAGATTTATTTCCTGAATGGTTCTATTAATAGAGTTTATTTAAAAAAAAAAACAAGGAAAATTTTTACATATGAATCAGAAAATTAATGAGATTGGTTCCAATAAAAGCGTCATCTGTTACATGTTTGTTTGTTTAAAATACTAGAAAAAGAGTGGTTTACTTTTATATTAAATAATAGAAGGAAATATACATCATTCACTCACTATATTACTATTATATAATTATATTACTATATTATAAAGCATATATTTAAGCATGACATAATCCATGTAAAATATCCGGTTTGTTCAAATATAACTTAATTACTTATTGCATCATTGTTTAGAAAGAGTAATAAAATGGAAAAAAATCATGTTGTTCAGATGTAATCAAGAAAATGTAGCTCTAGTTTTCTTTTTTTCGTTGTTTCAAATTACTCATAATTAAACAACAGTCATTTAAATGTTATAAACCTTTATGAGGAGTAACTTTGCTTTCCAAAAGATTTTTGGAATTAAGGGACATAAGACGAAAGAGGCACCAACAATTACTTACAGTATTCAGCTAGAGATTATATTTATTCAAAACCTTGATACACTGTACAATGATCCTGCTAGATAATAACAAGAGTATTTTCTCATCATCGCTTCATAAACATTTTTCCATAAATACAAAATGCTGCTATCGGTTTTCACCTTATTTAATTGTGGAACCATTAATCATCAACGGGCAAGGTAAGAAAACGCAACTAGCTTTCATCACATTTGTACAAATTTTTGGTTCATTTGAAATTTTTAAAAGGACTATTTGAAGAAGTTAATAAAATAATACGAAGACTGTTCAAATTGCTGAATACAAGCTAGGGTTTGTGATTCTGGATGGTGCCAAGCACATTCTCTTTAAAAAAGGACGTGTGTCGGAAGCTTATTCTAACCCGACTCATCGTTTCCTCAAGATTAAATTTGCAAACAAAGGAATTAATATTGTGTAACATTCGTAGCTATAAAAAAGGTTCAGTCTTGCATTCCATCATATTTCAAGTTGGTCTTCACGTTGCATTACTTCTTTGCGAGATTCTAGATATTCTCAAAATGTTGCGTCCAATCATTTCAATAACAAGAAAACATTGACGTAACCATCAATTGCCGCCCGGGAAATAAATAAAGAAAACAATAGAAATGAGTCTTGGTCATCAAACTGCTTCAATATTTGTGAAAAAGGAATGCATCTAAATGATGGAGACGATAGTCCAAAATATTTTGAAAACTTATAATTGGATGAAATCGAACAAAAACAATACTCTTTTAAACTTTATCAATTCCCCAAGTAACTGTTGGCTGTATTAAATTTAAATTAAAATCAGACACATGCATCACCTGTTTTAAAAATATATTTCACTTCAAGAATATAAACACGAACTGTGTAAAGTTACATTTTTATGCGATAAGTAAAATTTGATGTTTTAACAAAAGGGACCGGTCGTTTTTGCGACAGTAAATGAACTTAATATAGTAAATATGAAGAACATACATATTTTTATCGATTCACTTTATGGAAGTAAATATATTGGGTATCTCTTAATTTATAAAGGGAAAAAATATTCTGATTAACAATCTTTTTAATGTTTAAAAACCTTTATTTCTAAATAACTTCCCCCACCTCAATCCCCATATATAAACACTTAAACTGATAGAGCAGCCCGGTCCTCCAGGTTGCAATAAGGTTGAATAAGCAAACCCTATATAACTTAGAAATTGAAGATCTCAAACAAAATTCTCTGTCATGGTGTTGCTCTTTTTTGTCATTCTACCACAATCCCATTGGATGCTTCATTACTGGTGAAGTTGATATAGTTGAAAACAAAGTCCTATAAGAAATCGTACCAATTTCGCCCCGTTCTTAGCAGACATATTTTTGTATTCATATGAAGCAAAATTTGTGCAAACTTTGTTCGTGATAAGGAGGAATCCCTAACAAAAAAATACTATAGTTAACTATAGTTAACTATAGTTTACTATAGTTAACTATAGTGATAACTTTGACACTTTGAAAACTTTGATTTACTATAGTGATAACTTTGACACTTTGAAAAACTTTGACGAAAACTTTGACACTTTGAAAAACTTTGGCGAAAACTTTGACACTTTGAAAAACTTTGGCGAAAACTTTGACACTTTGAAAAACTTTGACGAAAAACTTTGACACTTTGAAAAACTTTGGCGAAAACTTTGACACTTTGAAAAACTTTGGCGAAAACTTTGACACTTTGAAAAACTTTGGCAAGAACTTTGACACTTTGAAAAACTTTGGCGAAAACTTTGACACTTTGAAAAACTTTGACGAAAACTTTGACACTTTGAAAAACTTTGGCGAAAACTTTGACACTTTGAAAAACTTTGACGAAAACTTTGACACTTTGAAAAACTTTGGCGAAAACTTTGACACTTTGATAAACTTTATCGAAAACTTTGATACTTCAAGTACTTTATCGAAAAGTTGGATACTTTGAAAAACTTTATCGAAAACTTTGATACTTCGAAAAACTTTATCGAAAACTTGGATACTTCGAAAAACTTTATCAAAAACTTGGATGCTTTAAAACTATGAAAAAGTTTCTTGAAAACTTTGACACTTTAAAAACTTTATTGAAAACTTTGATTCCTTAAGAAAATTTATCGAAAACTTTGACACTTTGAAAAACATTATCGAAGTCTTTGATACTTTGTAAAATCTGAATCAAAAACTTGGATACTTTGAAAAACATTATCGAAGTCTTTGATACTTTGAAAAACTTTGTAGAAAACTTTGACACTTTAAAAACTTTATCGCCAACTTTGAAAATTTAAAAAACTTTATTGAAAACTTGGATGCTTTGAAAAACTTTATCGAAAAGTTTGATACTTTGAAAAACTTTATCAAAAACTTTGACACTTTGAAAAACTTTATCTAAAACTTTGACACTTTGAAAAACTTTGGCGAAAACTTTGACACTTTGAAAAACTTTGGCGAAAACTTTGACACTTTGAAAAACTTTGGCGAAAACTTTGACACTTTGAAAAACTTTGGCGAAAACTTTGACACTTTGAAAAACTTTGGTGAAAACTTTGACACTTTGAAAAACTTTGACGAAAACTTTGACACTTTGAAAAACTTTGGCGAAAATTTTGACACTTTGAAAAACTTTGACACTTTGATTTACTGTAGTTAACTATAGTAAACTATAGTTAACTATAGTTAACTATAGTATTTTTTTGTTAGGGATCACTTGGCGTGGCCTTCAACTCATTTAGATATATCGACGCCGTATTGTCAATTAAAATGTATTTTCTATTCCTATGTCGATACGATATATTATGGTGAGCTTGACATAAAAAAATACCATAGAGTCTGACACATTTGTTTTATATTTGGATATTTTACTTGAAAAAGACGTTAATGGTTATCTTACAAGCAAGCTCTATGATAAACGTGATGACTTCCCTCACTTATGCAGCAATATACCTTCATCACCTGCATACGGAGTTTATATATCTAAATTGGTTCGCTATGCAAGAGCATACTTAACGTATGAACAATTTCTAAAATGAGGTAAATTATTTACAAACAAGTTGATAAATCAACAATACCAGCAGTCTCGTTTAAAGTAATCATTTCGTAAGTTCTATGGTCGATACAATGACCCTGTCAGTAAATGCAATTTACATTGAGTCAAATACTGACTTAAGTTTTTCATACTTATTGATATGCCATTATTTAAACACTGCCAATTGTCAACGGATTTTCCCGTTATGCTCCCGATCATGACAAGGAGCACACAGCGGGTGTGACCGGTTGCAGGGGGTACTCACTCCACCATGGCACCTAATCCCACCTCTGATGTTTTAAAATCCATCTTCTACTGTAATTTTTATTGTTTAATGGACTTTTGAGCTTGGATAATATTCGATATCTCCATATATCTTATCCTACAAAGCAGAATTTATTCAAAATCTTCTACATTGGAAAAAAAATAGTTGGGGCTTTCAACTCAAAGGGCTTTAGTAAATTTTCAATAAAGCCTCTTTCTTTACATTACTTTTTAGTACTAAGATTTTAACAGTAGGGAAGGAGAAACATCAAGTGCTGTGAAACAATATATTCAAGAAGTAGTGTAAATCCGAAGACAATTTAGTGAAAAATTGTGCTTCATTACTGAAGCCAAAATCTTAATTTCAACAATAGACAACTATATGTTATGATTCTTATGTCGTAGGATACATAATTAGGGGTCACAAGTATGGAAGCGTAAATGGCTCTACATTAGTTGTGTTATAACTTTGTATATTATCTTATATTTTATCGACTTATCAACATATAAAGTGTTATACCTTCTTAGTTATGCCCATATTTTGAATTGTATTGAGGTGTATTTACATAATTGAAGGCGACTTCTTTTGTTAAATAGATTTTATCGTTTTAACTTTTATCGACTGAAATATTATACCAATTTTCAAATATCGATCTAAACAAAATATTTATTAATGTCAATATAGTATTGTCGATTTGAAGAAATAGATATGAAGTTATATCGATACAGATATAGGTTTGTCTTAATTCTGCCCTCTTTTTACTACAATGAAGGTTTTTTTTTTAATAAAAAGAAGAATATGGAAATAACGAACAGTATTCAATCTCAAAGTCCATAAAACAATACAAAATAGGAGCAGAGCAAACACGGACCTCCAAAACATCAGTGGTGGGATCAGATGTCATGGAGGAGTGAACATTCCCTGCCGACCGGTCATACCCGCCGTGTGCTCCTTGTCATGATCAGGAAATAACGGGAAAAATCCGTCGTCAATTCAGTGTATAAATTATAGACAAACATTATATGAAAAACGTCAGTCAGCATTTGATTTAATGATAAATTGTATTTGCTGACAAGGTCATTGTATCGATATAGAACTTACGAAACGATGACTTAAAACGAGACTGCTAATATTCTTGTTTCATCAACTTGCTTGTCAATAATTTACCTCGTTTTAGAAACTGTTTATACGTAGAGCATGCTCTTGCGGATCTAATCAATTGCGATATACGTACTTGGTATGTAGGTGCTGAAGGTATATTGCTGCATAAGTAAGGGAAATTGACGATAGAAAAGTTAAAGTCATCACGTTTATCATATTGCTTGGTTGTTAGATTACCATTAACGTCTTTTTCAAGTAAAATATCCAAGTATCCAAGGAAATTACCATTATTAATTTACAATACGTCGTTGATATATCTAAATGTCGAGGTATGATTTTAATATCCCAATGACACACAATACGTGTGCATTGTTATTACTATAAACGAATTTGTTGTGTGTTGAGTCAAAAAATATTGCAAACACTCTTCAAAAGAGAACTCGACCAGTACTATTTTTATTACTGTTTAACAGAACGACCTATTAAGAGATATTATTACAACTATGCATGTCAAGGACAAGGAGAACAAAGCACGTGTGACCGGTCAGCAGAGTATGACCACTCCTCCATGGTACCTGATGCAACGTCTTATTTTTTACAGGTCCGCGTTTGCTCTGTTCCAAAATTTGTATTGTTTCATAGACTTTTTAACTTGCAAACCCAGAAGTGATGAATTATCTTATCATGCAATGATTTAAACAAACAAGATGAATCTAATTAATGTTGATTGTGTTCTTATATACCTTTTTCCAGTGTTTATAAAGTATTCAAAACTGTTCAAAATAAAAGTAGTTGGACTCTGCATAATAAAAGTTTATGATCAATTATTTAATAACCAATTTCTGTTTCTTGATGTTATTATAATGTACATACTAAGAATAAGACTAATAAAAAGATATAATTATCAGAACAAAGTACTGTTAAAATCTAGATGTAAATTTGTTTTTTAATCGCAGTTCGTTCAAAGGGGAAATAACGTAATTTTCATAGAAAGCAAACTCATACAATTTTTGTAATTTCAGGTTTTATTTAAAAAAATGTATGCATAAAAATACTTTATACATTTAGCACTAAATGAAAAAAAGTACCAGTGATCATAACTGATACAGGAAGACAAAGATTGAAATAGAAATGTCAGAAACTAGAACTGATTTCCGCTTAACACCTGTGTATTTGGCTTATATCTCTCAGTCAATTTAATACATGTACACAAGAGCATGCTTTAAGTTCGAACAATGTCTACAATGATGCGAGTTTCTGACAAACAAGTAAATAAAACAAGAATATCAACAGTGTCTTTAAAAGATAATGATAGAAAAACATGGCGGATTAGATTTATCTCTCGTACATAATAAATGTGCAGAAAACAGTACAAAACAGGAGCAGTACAAATACTCGAAACACCAGAGCTGGGATCAGGTGCCATGGAAAAGTGAGCATCCCCTGCCGACCGGTCACTTCCGCTGTTTCCTTCTTCTCATGATCAGAAAATAGCGAAAAAAACATCGTCAATTCATTGTATAAACAATGGACAAACAATAAGTATAAAAACGCCAGTCAGCGTTTGACTCAATGATAAATTGTATTTGCTGGAAAGGTCATTGTATCGACCATAGAACTTACAAAATGTTGACTTTAAATATACAGTGTGGTGCCATAAGTGTTTCACGGTTACACATTACTGAAGAAAAATTAAAACTAACTTTCAACCTTAATCTCTGTTTTCTAGAATATTATACATCGTTCTATAATTATTTTTGGATATAAGAAAATAGATGTTATGTACGTCATTCGGGATTCCCCTGGTGCGCGTTGGGCTATTTTTAGATATCCAAGCAGGTGTAAACAATCATGGCTGCAAATCGTCGTGAAATGTCTTCAGCTCTAAAAGAACAGATCGTGCGTCTCATTTTCGAAGAAAGAAACAAAATGAAATAGCCAAAATTACAGGATATGACCGCTCCACAATCTCCAAGTTTTTGAAGAGATTTTCTATGCGGCAAAGTGTCCTAAAAACGCCAGTCAGCGTTTGACTCAATGATAAATTGTATTTGCTGGAAAGGAACTTACAAAAACTATAAATATATATACACATGTCAGTTAGGGATGTAGAATGGAAAAAACAAAATAATATACCTTGTTTAGAGTGCCCATCTCAATCACCAGACCTAAATCTTATAGAAAATGTATGGAGATCAATTAAAATTAAAGGACAAGATAGGGTAAGAACAGTATTTGGCCCCCGATTTGGGGTGTCTTTCAGAATGATGCAACAGTTTATCCATGAAAACCTATTTTCACCCCTGCCACATAATGAGTGTTGGTTTTAAGATTTAGGAAATACAGGGGTCACAGTGAGGTCAGGAAATAGGTCAATTTTCGAAATTTCTCATTTTTTTTATGCAATTTTACAGCACATTTTCTTTCGGAAAACATAGAGCACACGCTTGCCTATCTACTAAATTTATATTATTTATACACTGATATCAGATGCAGTATATATGTAAAAATCTCAGATAGGCAAGCGTGTGCTCTTTGTTTTCCGAAGAGAAATGTATCCCAAATATGATGAAATTCCACCAGAATTGAGGAAGAATTTTCCTATATATTCGGGAAAATGTCCTATTTCTGCACCCTCTAGTGGCTGCCATGTAGGCTTTGAATCAAAATTAGTGCTTGTCTTGAAGTAAGCATCATTTTAACTTCTTAACTACAAACTATCACAGTATTACCAGTGTTCTGATTTTTATATCAAATAAGGGGCCAGATTCGGCTGCTACCCTATCTTGTCCTTTCAAGGGAGCATGATAACATCAAAACAAGACAAGAACTTGATGACTATGTGCTGCAGATCTGGACGTCCCTCACCCCAGTATATTGTATATACAGAGTTTATACGAAACCTGACCAAACAGACTAAATGCTGTAATTAAAGCTAAAGGCCATGCCACCAAATACTAAAAAAATCAGAAGTCTGTAATCAACAATAGTAAGGTAAGTGGATTTTTTGTAACATTGAATTTTAGTACTAAGCAAGGTTGACGTCATGATACCGTGAAACACTTATGGCACCACACTGTATATACACCTTGTAAGTTGATGAGGGTATATTGCTGCATAAGTAAGAAAAGTTGACGATAGAAAAGTTATCATATAGCTTCGTTGTTACATTAAAATTAACGTCTTTCAAGTAAAAGTATGAAACATATGTATCAGGCTCTGTGGTATCTTTTATCTCAAGCTCACCAGAATGTACCGTATGGACGTAGGAGTATAATTTACCATTTTATAATTGACAATACGTCGCTAATAATGGAGAGCAGTTGGTACCCATGAGAATTCCAGTAGATTGTTGGAATACCTGGTCTACAAAAACCACATTGATATTGTCAATCAGAAACTCAGGCATCTCTTTGATGTCAACTTCAGAGTACTTTTGTGTGTAATCAGATTGTGTTTTAACAAAATAATTTTGCAAATGACCAATGATCAGGTAAGTAAATATACGTGTTCTATTTTTATTGAAAAGCAGCTTCCAATGATATAGAAAAGAACAGACTTTAATTTATCGTGGAGAATGGTTGTGTTAAAGTTGAAATGTGAGTTTTTAAGCTGTTGATTTTGGTAAACTCTTGTGATTCCAAGTTGTCCAAAACTTCTCTGGAATTTTTGAGTATTTACAACTGATGCAAACCCTTCTTGAATATATTGTTTCAAAGTACTCAGGAAGTTTATCCTTCACTACTGTCAATATCTTAGTGAGGAGTAACGAAAGACGCTTGGTCAAACATTTACTGGAACAATCATTTCCGATAAACATGGTGATCACAACTTTTCTTACTTCAGTTTCAATTATTAATGTAACAATTTACTTCAGTGAACTGCATATGAAAATTTATTTCACTTAGATGATTCGATGAACAAACAAAAGCATGCTCCACTAAAACGAGGGAGATCACAAACAGGTTAATATCGACATTTTCATTTAAGGCCAATATTTTGCAAATTCTATGATATAAACTATTAGCTTGTCAAAAAATTCCATCATGATTGGGTCGAGGGAAGTTTATAAACTTTGCCCGTTGATGATAACTAACACAGGATACCGACTGTTAGACATGAAGAACTATGTTCAAGCAAAAAAATCAATTCAGACAATGCAAATCATGAACAAAGCAAATACAGTTAGAGACGAGCTTAATTTTAGAGTCAAAGGAGTATTACGTCTTCGTAAATGCTCCAATTTTCCTCAGTTATCGCCTCTCCGTCTTTAATCATTTTGTATTCTTTTGAATTTGCCGCAGAAGCATCTTCATTCAGAATGCTTTCTCTTCCAGGAAAATTAGGAACTGTATGCATTTCTGTTGATTCAACAATATTTCCGGCTTCATATAAATGTTTTCTTGAATATAATTCTCTCTCTTTTATCTTTCTGTTTTTATTGATTACTGAATAAAAAATTTCGGTCGACAAAGTGAAATCTATATAATGTTCTGACTGGACAGCCATTAAAACGTTCAGGTCTTCGTATTCAATAAACTCCGGGGAAGCATCTTTCTTTCCTGAAACAAAAGATAAAATAATACGTTTTCTTGCTTAATTAATATAATCCAAGTTTCTTGCAGATAAAATGACATAAAATGTTTATAAATTACTTGCCCCCAAAATCTATCACGAAATCGGTTTTTGTATTGTCTTCATTTCTTTGGTCCTCATCTCCTACCTTAGAAATATCACCAATGTTGTTGAAGGCCGAATTCATATCACCTTTAGTCTCTCTGACGTTGTTTTTTCTATTGTATTTTACGGAACTGTAGGGCCTAAGCTTCATATCCACACCATTGTTCATTCGTGACGATGTCAAATTTGAGTCATTTGGGATATTGCCTAAGGTTTTAAACTCGAAAAAGTTTCCATGGGACCAAGCATCTTGATATTTATGATCTATATTTTCAGCTTTATTTTCAGTGATCTCTTCCTTGTTTTGCTTCTTGTAAGGTTCATCGTTAGTATTTAGAGTGGTACCTATAAGAATAGCTTTGGAAACATTCTGAAGAATAATTCTTTCTTATCAATTCGTATTTTTTTTCATTCATTTCCTGTATCAGGCATAAAGAACTACATAAATACTATACTATATACATGCTCATAACATACGGTACCAACTTTGATGCTTTACGAATACTTGCCTTTCGAAACTAGCAATGTATCATTGTCCGTGTCTTCCTCATAAGTTTCATACTCGTTTCCCCTTTTCACAGATACATCATCAATATAGTCGTATGTCGAATCGTGTTCAGCTAATGTCTTCTGAGGTCTGTTATATTTTATGAAACTGTGCGATTTTGGTGTTATGTCCACACCCTGTTCCCTTTGTGTTATTCGAACTTTCCTCTTCCTTGATATCTTATCTAGAAACGTTTTAGCAGACCATGCATCTTGGTTTTCATTTTTTGTATCATCAAGCTTATTTTCTTTGTTGTATTTTACCTTTTCTGTGAAGTTTTCTTCGTTAACAAACGATGTGGAACCTGTAAGAATATTTAATGAGAATATTCTCAAGAAAATTTTAATTTACATTATACCTTTGTTGCCTGGAGTCTCTAGAAACAGTCAGTCTGTTGGACCGGAATGCAAGCTGTTGTTTAAGGTGGTCCCTCTCCTTGGTAAGATTAATACCAGAGAAGTTTGAATTTAGAAAATTCTTTTTGAAATATGAAATTAAAAAACAATGTTTGCATAGTCTATTAGAGAAATCAAAAGGCCTTTAAACCTTATGGGGTAAGATCAGGTGACAGAGAGGAGTGACCATCTACTGCTGGCAACAGTTTGCAATCCGGTACAGCAGACTGACTGTTTTTCGAGACTATTAACAACACTGTTTAATTTTATACCTACTGAATCAAATTCATGAATTTAACAGAAAATAAAACCACGAGAGAGAGGGAGAGAGACCGGGGGAGAGAAGTTAAGTGTGTATTTTTACTGCCCTACATTCAAGAGTCCCCTGAATTCTATCTTTGATAGCACCAGCAAAACAAACATTCCTGTTTATCTTTATAACATTTAATTTACATTTAACTCACGATTATCTGAATCAGCCGAGATTTACAAAATGAGGAAAAGCGCCATTTGAAGTCAGCGGGCAACAACATTGTTAACAGTTCCATGGCTGACAGTAGAGGAAAACACTTTTTAAGTAAGAAATCAGATAGGGACTGTTTATAGTAGGGGTATAACAATGTTTTGTTTTTTTTTTATAAAATCTGGCAATAACGCTCATTCAAAAAATAAACATCACGCGTGTCATGTTCTTCTTAATTAGCTTTCAAAAAATTTATTTAAATGTGTTTCTAATTACTATATTAAGGTGCATACATGATATGAATTTTCTAGTAGTTATTCCCAATGTTCCTTCCTGAAGTGCCCTGTTTTGTACCAGCAAGCTTGTGTTACTATTGAAGTGGCTATTAAGGATATTTTCTTCATGTATTTCATTGTCTATATTCCATAGATTAATGTTGTCCCCATGTGCAGTATTCTCTACATTTAAAGTAAAAAAATATTATTATTATTATCATTTTTATTCAATTTATTTCTTTATTTATGTTTTTCTTTATTATTATTATTATTATTATTATTATTATTACTTTTTTTTTTTAGAAAATACAAATTTTCTATCAGATTTGAATATTAAGTATCTTTTTTTCTAAACCGATATAAATAAAACCTTTCCTCTCTCTCTTTTCATGTAAAGAATACCTGATGCCCCCCTTCGATTACTTGCTGCACAAGTTTTCATTTTAATGAACCTTTAGACATAAAAATATTTTATTATAGTGGTCAATGCTGTTTATATTATTTGAAAGCATTATTTGAAAGTAAAGATTTCAATGTTTTTATGATATGTCGGTGTACGTACCATGACTTCATACAGTACATCACTCCTATGATTAAGAAACTTCCCAGCAACCCAATTGCGATGAATGCTGTGTTTTTCCAAGATGATGACGTAAAACCCATTTCTATTGCACTTAAAGGCCGAACTGTAATAAATAAAGCAGCGGTGGAAAAAACGTATACCAGTTTTACCAAAAACAACATTGAAAAATACAAAATGTTATAACATTTCAACATATCTAACATATTTTTCTTTCATTCATTATAACAATATATTCCTGAAGAGATCTGATAGAAATTATGCTTCTCTGGTAGGCTTTTTGCATTAAAAAGTTTCAAAAAGATGCACGGAATTAAAATTCCTTTTCAAACGTCCTTAAGTTATTTTATTCAGTTGTTTCAAAATAAAATCAGGCTCTATTCTTATAGTAAATATATGCATTGTATTTCTAAATAATACCATCAGCAGTAGAGATATGGGAACTGTTATCATAGCAACCGTCTATTAGGTCACACAGATTAGCGGGACAGTCACATGATTCAAGACAAAGCCTTCCATAGTAACCCTTTATACATTTTTACTACAGTTTAAACCATGGGTTCCGACAGGGCACTCTGTAGAAAGATTAATATTCATCCACTGAATTTTACATTTTCTCACATATATCGTAAGGTACATATATATTGATATATTTATTTGATCATCCAAAACCATTTATTTCACTTTAAAACATTAAAATTTGAATAAGGAATAACTAATACCTCTGCAGATTTTTCCCTCCCTGTAGAAATTATAACAGCACCTCTCAGGACTGGAATAATGCAAATAAAGAAATAATTCTTAAATGGATAAGCCTGTATCAATCTCTATAAACAACATTATAAAATCTCCATCTCTATCATCATTTTTCAACAGCCAACCACAGGATAACAAAAAAAGACTGGAACTCTTAGTTATTTTAATAGCAACAAACAATAATATCATTTTTTGTGTTCGGATGATATAAAATGATCTAAAAATATGATAGCATGTAATGTTAATACAGAAATACTTCAAATTATAATGTATCCGTATGACTTCTAAAAATATTATTATCTTAATGTTATCAGAAAATGCTACAGAAACTAAATAACATTAACTTTTCTCCACAGACCTTTTTTCACAAGAATTGCTGATTTGGATTATCCCCATTAGTATCCACAAAACACTTTGTAGAAAAAACATTATCATTTAGTTTGTCAATTTTGTTTCTTCTTGTGCACCAATTTTATCAATTTTTTTCTGAATTTATGATGATTTCCTCAGATAATTGAGTTCAAGGAAACATTTGACCAACGAGCATTACAGATTAAACTAAAATCTTTTTTTTAATTTCCTAACCAAGGAAATTTATCGCCAATAAAAAAAGATATAAATAAAACCTTTCCTCTCTCTCTGTCTCTGTTTTTCTCTCTCTCAATATCCTTATCATAAATTTCATAAACATATGTATAACGACCTTACAAAAGAGGCTTATGATGAACGTGATGACATGAATTTTTCAATCGTCAGCTTCCCTCAAACATGCAGCAATATAACTTATCAATTGCATATTAATAATATTTTAAACGAGATTACTTAATGACACTGATTTGAAGAGATTATTAATTTTCTCGTTTAATGTTCATACCTTCATCTCATAAGTTCTTTGGTAAATACAATAGCATTTAAAGCAAATACAATCTACCACAAGTCAATTGCTGACTGACGTTTTTCATTATAATTCTTAAGCCGTTATTTACACAGCAAATTTGAATTTGATTTTTTTCCGTTATAACAAGAGCTTACGGCGGGTGGTGGTGGTACTCACTCATCTATGGCATCTGATCCCACCTTTGATCTTTTAGTGGTTTTTTCTGTATGCTTTGCTCTTGTTTTGTATCGTTTGAATGGATTTTTGAGCTTGAGCACTGTTAGTTATCTCTTTTTATTTCACTTTGACATTTTAAGGATTTATGAAATAAAGGAACTCAATGTAAAAGATGAAAGATTAGTGTAAGAAAAATACGATGACTGGTAGCTTCTAAAAGTAGAATGATTTTTTCTTATATAACACTTTGATTTCCTCCAAAGAATTATTTTCAAAAAGGTTTGCAGAAAAACATTTTGTTGGAAAGGATGAGGAAATGTTCCTGCCATTTAACAGGAATATGTATAATTCAATTCAAATACGGAACAGAGGTCGACATCATAAATGTAAGAGCTTCAAGTGAAAAACTCTTTTTTAAAAGGGCATAAGACGGACAATTGCCTGGGAGTATGAAGCAGTCTTTGTTGATTTGTCGCAATCACCGCAATATTTAACTGAAAAATAATAAGATAACGAACAGTATTCAAGATCAAAATTCCATAAAACAATACAAATTAGGAGTAGAGAAAACACGGACCTCCAAATCATCAGAGGTGGGATCAGGTGCCATGGAGGAGTGAGCATCTCCTGCTGATAGGTCACACCAGCCGTGTGCTCCTTGTCATGATCGGGAATTAACGTCAAAAAATCTGTCGTCAATTCAGAGTATAAATAATGGACTAACAATTAGTAAGAAAAACGTCAGTCAGCATTTGACTTAATGATAAATGTTATTCGCTGACAAGATCATTGCACCGGCCGTAAAATTAACAAAATGATGACTTTAAACGATACTGCTGAAATTCTTGTTTCATCAACTTATTTGTCAATAATTTACCTCGGAAAATCATCAATTTCAAACTTCCTTAGGATTTTTACATCTTAATTAGATGATCCACATCTGATTTATAGCCCTTTTGGAATATGCTGTAAAATTACAATATGTTTGAAGATTTTCAACAACAGCATAAAAGACATAATATAGAATTGGTTAATTGCATAATCAGAATCCATAACTATGCTTATATCTACGTCTTTTGATAAAAGTTCCATCTCATTAACGTTGGAACGCTGTAAGACATTGTTTGAAGATAACAAATAGATTTATGTGGTCGTTGCAACCATATACCTTGTTAGTTTTCAGATGCAGTATTCTTGTATACTAAATGGACGAGATCCAACACTATGTTTATATTTCATAAAGTATAGTAAATACCTACATAAAATTTTCTGATTTTTTCATACCTTTTGCTTGTTATGCATGAAGTGATTTTTTAAAATCTTTAATGTAAAGACAAACTTATATGTTTGTTACAAAATGATATTTTCTGAAAAAAGTTTTTTGTTTGAGAAATAAATTTAATTCATACCAATCCCTCCTGTAATTTCAGTATTAATAACATATAAAGTTTAACAAGCAGAGCATTTACATACTTAAGGTAGTACGATCCTCAGGTTTATAAAATTAGCAGTTAAGTAGTCAAAAATACTCAGAAAAGTATCTCAGAATCCACAAAGTTATGTAAATTTATCCATAGTATTTCTGTAAAGTTAAAGATTAAAGTTAATCATATCATATAGGGAAAATTGTCAAATATCCAATATTTTTGCAGAAAATGCAAATATCAGCAATGCATTTTCTATGTATCCAGGCATTCAGAGAAATCATCCTGATTATTTTTTACTTATTTGGTATTTTTTTCGTCCCCTATGTCTGTCATGTATTCTATAATACTTGGTGTAAAAGTCTTTTGCTATCATTGCAAGACACCACAAAGCATTTCTTATTTCATACACGTAACAGCTTTTAAAAAAGCTTGCCTGACTAATGTCATCAATATCCATAGAACCTATAGGCTTGATAAGTTATAAACGTTTACAATGGGGAAGGGGGGTTAAATTATTTCACTTGCAAAAATATTGCACAAAACATAATGCACTTATTTTAAGTTGTATGCTATTCATTAGAGAAATAGAAAAAGAACACAGTTTAAAAAAACATATACATTATGTTTGTATCTCAAATAAAAAATGGAATGTACATGTCCCATGTTGATTCGAACCCGCGACGTAAGGATGAACACCCAACTCTTGAAGTCTTAAATGTTTTAGAGGATGAAGTAAATAAGGGAAATAAACTAAAGTAATTGATTTATTCTGGAAATTTGTGGCTATGTAAAGATTCCATAAATTAGATTCAACTGCATACATCATAGACTATGAGGAAGACAGCTGAAAATAGGATAACTACAAGAAATTGGGAATCTTAACAGTTATGGCTGACATGCGGAATATGTTTAATAGTTTCATGGGTATGCCAGAGCACTAACAATTGTTAGAAACGTGGGATAAATAAAGCCCGTTATGCATAAATGATCCAACAAACTTTACGGTGATATATGAATGGCGATAGGCGCGGATACAGTTAGTTTTTTCCAGGGATGCTCATGAGGGGTCCCAACAAAATTATTTGTATGATCAAAAAAGTAATGAACTTCCTCAATCCTGAAATGTGACGGGACACTTTCCTAAATCTATATATTCTGTTTTTGTCGGAGGAAATACCTGGAGGGGGGGGGGGCGATCAGATGTATATTTGGCCAGTTCATCCTCTTTAAAAGTTTTTGTTCCTTTCGTTTTTATTACTATATATGATGTAACTTCTAACTAACTTCACAATATCACCGATATTTTTTTTTTATTTCCAAAGCTCAATCAAGATTCCGACAAAAATAGAAGAGACATGTCATGCAGTTTTCATTTCCATTTATTAAAAGTTCAGGAAAAGGGCGCAAAAACTCTCACGTGACATTTTGGCGCGAAATGATTGTGTCACCTCTTACCTAGAAGACAAATGGACTAATCCAGTAGTAAAGAAATGCAAAAAAAGTCAAACGGACATGTTCGTATAGAAATTCGCATGAAATAAATAGCTGCATGCACAAAACTAAAGGAAATAAATACATCAATATATTGTATCAGTAATATGGTTATTTTTCGGCTAACTGTTATTGTTGAAATGCAGGTAACAAAATCCGATGACAATCAGCATGCGCAAAATTTTACTGGCTAAATGTTACCTCATAGCTTCGCACCTAAGAAATATTGATCCTTAGTAGTGTCTGACGCCGTGACGTCAGGCAATCATGCCTATGAACATTGGTATCTAAGTCTTGATTCAAGAAAATATTATTTCTCTGACACTGTGTTTCTTTTCCTTTTATAGGGTACAAATGTCAAATTTTATAAGACCTTTTCTAAGACTTCCAAAAACCTTAAATCTTATATAGATGAATAAAATGAAAATTGTTGCATGAACAAGTTTCATTTTCAAGCTTCATTTTGATGCATTTCAAATTAAATATTAATTTATCCTACCTCGTTGAGGATCGGATATCCTTATGAACGTTGTTAGTAAGCTTGTTTTTTTCAGCAAACCTTTCAATCGAACATCTAGAATCTATATACAATTCGCCTAAACAAATGAAAACAAGTTCAAACTTTTTTATGCTTGGGTTGGAATAGATTAAATTAAATTTCGGTAATCAAAAACACCAATATCATGGAAAGACAACCTTGAAGACAGTTTTCTTTTTAAAAAATCTATGCAAGTAGTACTGAAAAAGACAACAAAGATACAGTTTTTACGGTGTACAAATTTATTTGATTTCTATTCACCGAATAAAAGAAAAGTGTATTTCTATTAACAGCTACCCAAAAATCAAATAAATGGTAAAAATTCTCAGTTTAACTACCAAGACATCAATGAACAAACCAAGTTCATAAATAACATGTTAAAACAAATGTAATTATAATTTTCGTTTCTTTTTGTAACTATACAAACATTCCTATTTTAACTGTACCAGGTAAAAAGACGAGCTTAATTGTGGAGTCAAAGGATTGTTACGTCTTCGTAAATGCTACAGTTTTCCTCGGTTATCGTCTCTCCTTCATTGAACATGTCTTCTTTTGAAGTTGTCGCAGAAGAATCTTCATTCAGAATGTTTTTGGGAAAATGCGGAATTGTATATATTTCTGTCGATTCAACAATATTTTCGGCTTCATATAAATGTATATTTGAAGAAAATTCTCTTTCTTTTATCTCTCTGTTTTTATTGATTTCTGAATAAAAATTTTCGTTCGGGAAAGTTAAATCTGTATAATTTTCTGACCGGGCAGCCATTAGAACGTTCAGGTCTTCGTATTCAATTAACTCCGGGGAAGCATCTTCTTTTCCTGAACGCATACCTTCAATAATATAATGAATATATGTAACTTCCAAAACCAAAGATCAAAATAATATGTTTTATTGTTTGAATTAAATAATCCATGTTTCTTGCAGATAAAATGACATACAGTGATGTACAAGTTTATAAAATACCTGCCCCCGAAATCTACAACAAAATCGGTTCTTGTATCCTCTTCATTTCCTTGGTCCTCATCTCCTTCTCTAGAGGTATCACCAATGTTGTTGCAGGCCGAATTCATTTCACCTTTAGTCTCTCTGATGTTGTTTTTTCTATTGTATTTTACGGAACTGTAGTGCCTAAGCTTCATATCCACACCATTGTTCATTCGTGACGATGTGAAATTTGAGTCCTTTGAACTATCGCCTAAAGTGTTAAACTTAATGAAGTTATCATCGGACCAAGCATCTTGGTACTCGTTATCTAGATTTTCAGTTTTATTTTCAGTGATCTCTTCTCTATGTTCTTTGTAAGGTTCATCGTTCATATTTGTTCTGATGCCTATAGGAATATATCAGAAAGCGTTCTCAAGAATAGTTATCTTTCTTAACAATCTGATATCAATTCGTTTTTGAATACTGGATATTAAAAAATACAACTGTTATTGGATATACAGTAAGGTAACAAGTAATTTAATTTAACTTCAAATTCACAATGCTACAATACCATTACCAGGTGTTATATTTCTTAACTTCTCTTCGTGCATTGCACCGTTTGCTACCAATAACCCCGTATAACTATTGTTATGGTTAATATCTTCAATGCTTTCGTTATTTGTGTATCGCAAGGTCATGTTATTCGCCAGTGTATTTTCTAGAATAAAATTACATTTTTAAAAAATATCACCATCGCTTTTTAAAAAATAATATCAAATTTCAAGTCCTTTCAATACATGTAGCGGTTTAATAATCAATTATTTCTAAAATAAACATAATACCTGATATACTTATGCAGCTGCCAACATCTCGGGTTTTTATTCTGATGTACCTATTAATGTACAAATAAAAAACATATTATGAATAAAACGATACAAACTGTCATAAGTTGTTTTATTGTAGGTAGTTATGCTATAAATCATGTGTCAATCGTACCATGTTTTGACAAAGTACAGCATCACAATAACACAAAGTGTTCCAACAGATCCTATAACTGTGAAGAGTGTGTTTTTCCAATATGGGGACGATATCATATCATTCGGCAAGATTTCCGTGACTGGTGTTGAAGTAGGGGAAGATGGAATAGACCAATCTGAATAAAAGAAAAAAAAAGAAAAACAATTTTAAGGACAAAAGGACCCCCATTGGTTTGGAGTTGTATTTGGTTTTTATCCAACGAAGCGTTTTTTTATCACCAAGCCTTTGGGAGAGAATAAAAAGCACATAATTATTTAGTTGGATGAAAGTCTTATCCAGCTACAAATCATGAGAGATGATTTTATCGCATGTTAAATACTTCACAGCCGATATTTTACACCGATTATATATGACTCCACTTTATTTTACTTCATCAGGGTAACGCAAAAACCATTATAAATGTGACGTCACAACTGTACCTTACAATGGTATATTTACATCCACTGAATTTTTTTTCCTTTATTTCTTAATAAATCCCACTGCTTTAATCACTGCATGAACTACAGTAGGCATGTCGCTCTTGATCAGTGGCTGTGCCATCAATGAAACGTATAATGACTTTCGCATTATAAATACAATAATTAATCTTTTTAATCCTGCTTTAAATGATTATTTAAACAGATATAAATATAAACAATAAAATGTCTTTCTTTGTTTGTTATTACTGGAATTAACGGTCACAGCTATTGCAGAAAAAATTACATTAACCAGCTTACGTGGGTAATGTATTTTTCTGCAAGAGCTGCTTCCGTTAATTCCAGTAATAACAAACAAAGCATTTTATTGTTTAAATATTAAACATATATTGAATGAGTTCGAGTGAAACATGTGTTTTATCAGTCCCAAGATCCAAACTGTCTGCATAATGCCAGGTAGACCGATTAGTTCTTTGATCGACAAAACGCATTTTGCCCGAAAGCATAGTGAATCAATGTTTTGTTATTCCTTTCTTTTTTTCATATATATGTTTTACTGTCTTTATGATGTAACATCAGGTTCGTCACTGTTCAACACCAAGGAAAGAAATGAGATCGAGCTCCGCCCATTCCGTGACGTAAGCTTTAACACATCTCGTCGAACATCTCACTCAGCGGTCAAACATTTGATTTTATATGCCCTCTCAGCAAAACATTAGAGATGTTAGATGTTAGACTTTTTTCGCATAGAATTGTATAGGAAAATATTTTAAAGGTAAAGTCAAAAAAACAAAACCCTACTTTTAAATTCATATTTTTCAAGCCCCATCTCAATTTGACATTTCAAGAGATATACTTTTTCAAATAAAATGTTAAGTCTTTTAAAAGTATTGTTAAGTTTTAAAGGGTTTACGACAGAAGTGAATGTAAACAGCTTATCCCTCCTTGCCATCTGGTCCTAGCTCTGTAACATTATGATGCCTTATTCTCAGATTCGTATTGCTTTCAAACCTAAAATGCCAACTTTTCACATTTTTTTTTTTTCAATTTTCTGATTACCGGTAATGACTTATTCAATATATTTTTTTTTCATTAAATGATATCTATATCTATACACACCTGTTTGTGGTGGACAACCAACTTCTCTGTCACAAACGTCTTCCTCACAAGAACATCTCAGTCGACATAACATTCCAAAGTATTTCGAGGGACAAAGTCCACTACAATTCAAACCAAAAGTACCCATGGGACATACTAAATGTATAAATGTATGTATATTGCAATGTTTTCTCTTAATATAATCATAAAATAAATTTACATACCCCCCGGTACATTACAGTTAATATTTCAATTAATTATCTAAACTTACGTATGCAATGGCCATTTTCGTTCTTGTAAAAGTTGAAGCAGCATACTCCAGATTCACTGGATCGTTTGAAAAATGATTTAGAATTGTAGAAACAAATGACATTATTGCACATCAGAAAAATAATTTCAAAGAATAATATGATTCAACACTGCTTTGAAGAAAAATAGATTTTAAAATAAAAAAACTGAAGGCACTCATGGGAGTTGAACATTGTTATCTGAAAGATCTCGCGGAAAGTTTAGGAAGGATATGGAAATAACGAACAGTATTCAATCTCAACGTCCATTAAACAAATATAAAAAATAAGAGCAGAGCAAACACAAACCTCCTAAACATCAGAGGTGGGGTCAGGTGCCATGGAGGAGTGAGCATCCCCTGCCGACCGGTCACACCTGCCGTGTGCTCGTTGACATAATCGGGAAATAACGGAAAAAATCCGTGGTCAATTCAGTGTATAAATAATGTTTCATGCTTTTAGATTCAAGTCAGCTAGAACTGATTTGCTAGAGATACAACACCAAACATCAGAAAAAATCTATGTTGCATTTGAATAGTCAAGATCATGGGACTGCTCTTACATGTACATGTAAATTAGCTGCAGAACTGTAGCTGTCTGAAAAAAAAAATGACAGACCAGAGAACTACAGTGCCATCCATTGAAAAAAAAATGTATTATTATTGCGAACGAACAGTTAAGTTTAGTTCTGGATTTATTCTGTCTAATTCTTAACTCAACAATTTGATCAAACCAAACAAACAACCCCCACCACAAAAAAAATCCAAACTCGAAAATACTATTTAGTGAGTAGGTTTCAAACTTCTTTCAGTATCATTTCTTACTCAAACTCCCCTACCCTCTTTAGAATGTGTACAAGATATTTTGTCCCAAGAAACAAACAAACAAACACTCTTTATATTCGATGTTACCATCACCAGACACTAGATTGTCATTTTTCTTCCTCTGATTAAAATAAGTATTTGCTATTCTCTTTTGGGTATGAATGTTTCTTTTCGGGCATAACAATTTTTATAAAAATCCGTGCTTATCTATTTTATCAAATGTATCTATCTTTATAACTTAATCATCAAGTTTTGTTATTCCATAATTTTAAATTTCATTTCAAGTAATTTCTATATAGAAGTAAGTATCTGAATTCTTCATATTTTGTTTGTTTTGCGTTCGATAATTTTTCAATTATATTGGGAAACTACTACTTGTCGATGGAGCTAGCTACATGTTAGTCTGCAAATTGTTACCTATACACTTATTTTCTGCATGCACATACTGCGACATGGGATTTCAGTTTATATATATGGACTCATCAAAAGAGTTTATCTCCAATTATTATACCATTGTGTCCGTGCATACGCATGTATTCATTAATTTTAAATGTTTTAATTATATAATAAAATGAAATAATACATTTTATAGGGTAATACTGCAATGCAAATACATACACATTTTTCAAGTTCAGATTTGGTGTTGTACACGTGACCGACTGAAAGCTGTTAAACTCATGAAATAAAGGATGTAAATTCAATGTCATTTGAAATTGTGAGATTCGAATATCAACAAACTTTAATGATATTATTTTTCCCTTTACCCATGTAAAAAATTAGTTGCATGTTTCTGGTCAAACAAACATTTTCCAGTCTAACAGATCATTTTACTTGTCATAGCAAATAAATGTCTGACAGTGATATTTTCCATTGTATTTTTTTAAAAAAAGTCACGTTGTTCTGATTCTTTATTGCTGAAACAAATTGAAAGAAGTTCGTTTAAACCTTAGCGTTCCTTTGACCTTAAATCAGTTCTTTGTTTACATCTCTATATTTAGACAATCGCGTCATTGTCAAACTAGTTAGACCAGTTGTTGCTCCTTTTGATAACCTCGCACTTTTTGTAAAGCAGCGTAGTGGAGTCAGCCGAGGATTGCCGAATGATAAATGATGAGACTTTTTTTTCATACGGAAATCAAAATTTTACGAGTTATTTCTCAAGAGAGATGACAAAAATATGCTTTTCAAATTAAGTTGAATAAAATTCTTTTTCATTTACTTTCAAATCATTTATGAGTATTGGATTAATTCAGAAAAATGAGATGGACTATTTTCATTGCGGAAGCTTTCCGAGTTTATATAGACTGGTGTGAGTTTGTATTGAAAATCACAGGGGAGTAAATTGGGCGACACAGAAACACAACGACAGTATCTATATAATTCATTGTAAAATTACTGCGCTAGAAACCTAGGGAGTCTGAACATAGTTCAACTCCCAAAAAGCGTCTATAAAATTATCTTGTTTAGCTTACATAGAACCATATGTGGAAACAATTTGATTTCATAATTATGTATTTGAAACAAACACAATAATAATTTCCATTTTTGAAATCTATAACATATCAATCGGCGGCATATTTTAGTTCCTGTTTTTGAAAATGAGGAAAAATTAGTTTGATTTTTCCATAACAGAATTGCAGGTTGTTAATTTTTAAGTAAATTTACATTAAGGGTACTTACCACAAACAAAAAATGGATGCGCGGGTTGATATGTATCTTTTGACTGATTTTGATTTCTATTAATTTAAATAATAAATCCCTGAAATATAAAGAAATCGTAGGTTTTCCTTGGTGCTTAGATTTGAGATTTTATTTCGCCTTCTATATCATTCCATACACAATTATGCACAATTTTTAAACTTTATGACAAAATCTTATAAAATTCACCCACTCTACTTGGTAAACATTTTTCAGGTTGTCAATTTATTTGTAAATCTATGAGAAAAAATGCTGATTTCTGAAAAAAGGTTTGTTTGTTATCTATCCTTAATTGTTCAAGTCTTCAAAAACAAAAACGATTTGTAACAAAAAAATGTCGAATCTCGATCAATTAGAACAAGGCAAGCTACTGACAAATGTTAAAACACAACCCAGCTTTCATAACTTTAACTTTGATTTCTTTATACGTTCTATTTTTATATTCAGTCTATCGTTGAGTTTTTTTGTGCTACTGAATAATCGAAAATTCGAGGGTATATAGTTTTCTCCCAGCCTGTCTGTCCGTCTAGCTCTTTTTTTGTCTGTCGGAAAAAACTTTAACCTTTGGAGGTTGTTGGGCTATTGCTTTCATTCACAGTTTTATTTTCCTGTGACAAGTCCCATTTTCAGAAAGATTTCATATCCATGACCTGTCTATTACGTTTAAAACTTCTTTCGACTATGGGTAATTCCAACATTCTGAATACAAAACGTGGTGCGTTTTGTGGTCGGTCTAGAAAAAAGATACTTACTCTAAATAGTCAGTGAACCTATCCTCATTTGTTTCCATTGTAGGACTGTCACTTGTACTCGATTTTTTATTCTTTGAAATCTGTATTACATTTGCATATTCATTTTTATAACTGTTTATTTGATATATTGTTTAAGAAATTATCAAAACAGAGCCTCATTAATTTAATTTTTATATTGGTTTTCTTTGGAAGGATATGGAAATAACGAACAGTATTCACTCTCAACGTCCATTAAACAAATATACAAAATAAGAGCAGAGCAAACACGGACCTCCTAAACATCAGAGGTGGGATCAGGTGCCATGGAGGAGTGAGCATCCCCTGCCGACCGGTCACACCCGCCGTGTGCTCGTTGTCATAATCAGGAAATAACGGAAAAAAATCCGTGGTCAATTCAGTGTATAAATAATAGACTAACAATTGGTATGAAAAACGTCAGTCAGCATAAATTGTATTTGCTGACAAGGTCATTGTATCGACCATAGAATTTACGAAATGATGGGAAAGTTTTATATTTTAAATGGAAATCAGGAACATACGTAAAGGATAGTAAACAAAAAAGTTTTTTAATTCTCAATTTTTAAAGACAATTTAAACATTGAATAACTAGGAATTTCAAGCCATGATTGAAAGCCGTAAATTGAAATGCAAATGGGAAAAAGACAGAAACGACCCTTTGTTATAAGTAAAATTTAAACATATACTTAAACAACTTCCTTTAGAAATAGGAAGTAGTAAATAATATTTACAAGAATTCCACTTCCGTAAACAGTTTAGTTAGAGCCCGTGGAGAAATCGGCACAGCATGACCTCCATTACCTGATACAGACATCATGTTTTATGGGACTATTTTTATAGTTAATAAATTAATCTAACAACCAAGCTATATGAGAAAGTATTACTTTAACTTTTTTATCGTCAATATCCTTTATTTATGCAGCAATATACATTTATCACCTGCATACCGAGTATATGTATCTCATATACTCATTGCGTATGTGATTTGATACGCAAGAACATGCTCTACGTATGATCAATTTCTAAAACGAAGTAAATTATTGACAAGGAAGTTGATGAAACATTAATATCAGCAGTCTTGTTTAAAGTCAACATTCCGTAAGTTCCATTGTAGCTACAATGGCCTTGTAAGCAAATACAATTTATCATTGAGTCAATTGCTGACTCACTTTTTTATACCAATTGTTAGTCCATTATTTAAACACTGAATTGACGACGGATTTTCAGTTATTTCCAGACCATGACAAGGAGTACATGGTAAGTGTGACTTGTCTACAGGGGATGCTCACTCCTCTATGGCACCTGTTCCCACCTCAGATTTTTCGGAGGTCCGTGTTTGCTCTGCTCTTATTTTGTATTGTTTTATAGATTTTGAGATTGTTCGTTATCTCCATATCATTATTCATTTAACACACAAAGTATCATGCTAAATAGCCCCTTCACCATTCCATTGAATTCATTTGAAAGCTTTGTTATGAAAGTTATAATTGGTTCATTATGTTTATCATTAAAATAGAAAGTTTTCAAGATTATCTACAGATTAATAGATGATCTATTATCTATTTTTTAGATAAAATCTTTGTTAAAATATCTTTTTTGACGTTCGTTTTTCACTCAAGTAGTTAAGTGTCTTGACAACAAGGGCAGAGAAATTATTAGTTTACAAACAAGCTAATTCCGGAAATCTGTGTAACCCACTCACGGAGAAAGGGGGAGCATGCGCATATCTGTGTGGATAACCAAAGGGGACACTTTTAGAGGGCCGGCAGCCCCCATGATGAGGTATAGTATAAAATTGCATTGCCAAAGCTAAAAAATTATAGATATACCAATTGAAAATAAAAGAATTGAACACATAAAATATAATCTAATAGAGAAATTGACTTTTTACTTATTGATTAAAAATCCAAGATCTTTCGTATACCAAAGAGACTTGTAATGTTATTGTTATCTTTCATTGTAAAACCTCAAAGGCTTCTCGAGATATTGCACAGAAACGAAATTTTTAAAGGAATACAACGGACGGACAGACAAACAGAGATAAACATCCTCTACCCTTTCAATGTGGGGGAATTCAGTTATATTATTTTTAGATAAAATTCACAGCATTAAAAAAAGTCCAGTACGAAAAAATAACAAAATACGGAACATTGAAACGTAAGATATCGTTTCTTCCGAGCAAAAACGATGATTCAGCTCGAAAAACGTGGTCAACAAACTATGGATCTTAATTTAAGAACATTAAGATCGCTTCAATTGCTTCATATATTTTGTGCATGGTTCCGCTTTTGAATGCTTCCTTAACTACATCATACGCGAAGAATGCACACTCCCCTTTTGCAACTGATCCCACCTCTGATATATAAGAGTCCCATGTTCGCTCTGCTCCTACTTTGTACTGTATGAATGCATTTTAGACATCGGGTACTGATTTTATCTTTCTATTTCGAAAAGGTTAAAAGAAAAATAATAGGAATAAAATACATGTATACTTTTAAGATAAACACAGATAATTTATATAAAAAAATTAAAAACATACCATTATATTCATTTTCTATTCTTTCTGTAATATTACTCAGCAATATATGGATAAATTTATTATTGCAAGAAAAGCTCTTGTTTTCTCGTTATACCGTATGGAAAGGAAATGTAACTGATATCAAATTACAGCCATCGAGATATTTCCAAGGGAAATTTGAGCAACTTTTGTAAGAGGGATATGGAGATAACGAACAGTATTCAATCTCAAAGTCCATAAAACAATACAAAACAAGAGCAGAGCAAACACAGACCTCCGAAACATCAGGGTAGGAAAAGGTGCCATAAAGGAGTAAGCATCCCCTGCTGAACTATTACACCCGCCGTGTGCTAATTGTCATGACAAGGAACAATCAGCTGTCAATTCAGTGTATAAATAATGGACTAACAATTGATATGAAAACATTAGTAAGCATTTGACTCAATGATAAATTATTTTTGCTGACAAGGTTGCTGTATCGACCATAGAACTTACAAAATGATGACTTTTAACCTGACGGCCAAAATTCTTGTTTCATCAACTTACTTGTCAATGATTTACCTTGTTTTAGAAATTATTCATGCGAACAGCAAGCTCTTGCATATCGAACCAACTGAGAAATATATACTCTGTATACAGGTGACAAATGTCTATTGCTGCATAAGTAAGGGATAGTGACGATAGAAAAGTTACAGTCACCACGTTTATCATATAACAAATGTGGTATCTTTTATCTCAAGCTCACATGGATATATCGTATCGACATAGGTAAGGAAATGACCTTTATTAATTGACAGTATATCGTCGATGTATCTTAATGTCTCGAGTTGAAGACTTAAGTTTTTAACATATTCTTTTTTATATGGATATAAAAATAGATCCGCTAATAACGGAGCGCATTTGGTACTCCTGGGGATTCTAATAGATTGTTAGAATACCTGATCTCCAAACATCACGTAGATATCGTCAATCAGGAACACAAACATCTCTTTTATGTGAACTTCAGTGAACTTGTGTGTGCAATCAAAATGTTTTTTTAACAAAATAATTTTGCAAATGACCAATGATCAGGTACGAAAATTTACGAGTTCCATTTTTTAAGAAAAAAAAAAAAACAGCTGTCAATGATATCGAAAAGCCTGGACTTTAATTTATCGTGGGAAATGGTTGTATATAAAGTTGAAAAGTCGTAAGTGTTTAAGCTGTAAGTAAATATGAACATGAATTTGACCTGCTGCTCTAGTAAGAATGATTCCCAGACGAAACACATGGCTGATATTTTTCTTAATGTAGACAATTTGAATGTGCATTAACGTTTAATATTCGATCTGTTTCCCTGTCTCTGTTTATCTCCATTTTTACAGTTCTCGGTCTGTAAATAATGAAGTTTACCAAAATTATTATTAGTTTTTCATACTTTGAAATGAAACATATGGAGATAACCAACAGTATTCAAGAATGTATGCAAAAAAGTCAACAAAACAGGAGCAAAGCACACAGTAACCTCCAAAACATCAAAGGTGAAATCCGGTGTCACGGAGAAACAACATCCCCTGCCAAACGGCCACACCTGCCCTGTAATGATCTGGAAACAACGGAAAGACCTGTCATCAATTCAGTGTACAAACAATGGACTAACAACTAGCATGAGGATCGTCAGTCAGCAAAAAAATAGTTTTATTTTTCTTTAAGTGAAAATTATGTATTCTATTTTTTTTTTCAACATATAAAAATAACAACAAAGTCACATGGTATATTTTTTATGTCTTTCGCTTAAGTTTTAATAAACATGAAATACCAGGTATAAGAACTCTCTATAATGTGCTATTGATAAATTTACCACAAGAATGAATATTTCGTGAAGGACAAAAAATCATTACACGTCCTCTACTAATTGTTTATGTCGATTCCTCACACTGATCTTGAATTCTTTTCATCACTTGGCTGTATTCATCTGAGGAACCTTCTTCCATTTCTACATATGTTTCTTCCGTCAATAAACTTTGTTCGTTTATATTATGCTCATTTATTGTTTTTTAATTAAACTCCATTTTCATATAATCTGGCTTATGATCATAAATTTTATTACTTGAACATGCATTTGGTACTCCTGGGGATTCTAATAGATTGTTAAAATACCTGATCTCCAAACATCACGTAGATATCGTCAATCAGGAACACAAACATCTCTTTTATGTGAACTTCAGTGAACTTGTGTGTGCAATCAAAATGTTTTTTTAACAAAATAATTTTGCAAATGACCAATGATCAGGTACGAAAATTTACGAGTTCCATTTTTTAAGAAAAAAAAAAAAACAGCTGTCAATGCTATCAAAAGGACTGGACTTTAGTTTCTCGTGGGAAATTGTTGTATATAAAGTTGAAAAGTCGTAAGTGTTTAAGCTGTAAGTTAATATGAGCATGAATTTGACCATCTGCTCTAGTAAGTATGATTTTCAGACTTAACACATGGCTGATATTTTTCTTAATTTAGACAATTTGAATATGCATTTACGTTTTATATTCGATCTGTTCCCCTTTCTCTGTTTATCTTCATTTTTATAGTTGTCGGTCAGAAAAAAAATGAATTTTACCAAAATTATTATTAGTTTTTCATACTTTGAAATGAAACATATAGAGATAACCAACAGTATTCAAGAAAATATGCAAAAAAAAGTCAACAAAACAGGAGAAAAGCAAACAAGAACCTCCAAAACATCAGAGATGGGATCAGGTGTCACGGAGAAGCGAGCATCCCCTGCCGAACGGCCACACCCGCCCTGTCATGATCCGGAAACAACGGGAAAATCTGTCATCAATTCAGTGTACAAACAATGGACTAACAACTAGCATGAAAAACGTCAGTCAGCAAAATAAAATTATTTAAAAAAGTGAAAATTATGTATTCTATTATTTTAGTTTTTTTTCAACATATTAAAATAACAATAACAAAGTCATATGGTATATTTTTATGTCTTTCGCTTAAGTTTTAATAAACACGAAATACCAGGTATAAGAACTCTCTATAATGTGCTATTGATAAATTTAACACAAGAATAAATATTTCGTGAAGGACGAAAAATCATTACACGTCCTCTACTAATTGTTTATGTCGATTCCTCACACTGATCTTGAATTCTTTTCATCACTTGGCTGTATTCATCTGAGGAACCTTCTTCCATTTCTACATATGTTTCCTCCGTCAATAAACTTTGTTCGTTTATATTATGCTTATTTATTGTTTTTTCATTAAACTCCATTTTCATATAATCTGGCTTATGATCATAAATCTTATTACTTGAACATGCATTTTCTTCGACTTCAGATACTACGGTAAGAAGTGGTAAGCCAGTAGCATTGCTTGTAAGTTCATTGCAATTTTTCAATGTTTTGGATGATGTTGTTGTAGGGGTGATGTTGTCAGGCTGTGGTGGCGTTGAATCTTTAACACTTCCCGTGTAATCCTGTATTACTTCTGTTGTTGAACCCCGCTGAGAATTTGGTTCATCTTGCAGTTTTGTGATTTCGTCAGCGCTATTTCTCCTGCTTGACTTCAACAAGGAGTTATATCCCTCGAATATGTCTACTAAACATGAAATGATTGTTAGGTTAAAACTCTAATAATAGATGAATTACACAAAGATGGCATTTTAAGCTCTCTTTTTATAATCATATGTGAATTTTAAACCATTAGAATATTTAACAATCTCCTAAAAAAACTTGTATATTGTTTTTAACAAAGTTATTTAGCTATTTTTTAAAGTCAGTTAAGCAATGAAAATATATGTTTAAAGTCATTCTGCTTATATAGTTCAATTTGACACATGCCTTCACTAATAGGACCGTCTTCATTCTCATCAATATCTTCATACACACCAATTACAAATGTGTGTTCTGGAAATGTGCTAACAGGTAGTGATTTGGTTTCTACAGCACATTCTTTTTGGTCCGATTTATCGTGTGCATGGTCCACTTGGGAAAACAGTTGGTCAGAATAAATATGTTCTTTGGAGTCTGCATGTAAACTAGGTACCACGTCTTCAGCTTCTTCATGTATTTCAACATTTTCTCCATCATGACCTTGATCCCCATAGTTCTCTTGAAAAGAGTTTTTTTTTTCAGGGATTTAAAGAAACCAACAGGTTCCCTTAATTTAGCAACTGGTTTAATGTATCTCCCTTTTTTTTGCCAAAAACTTTTCTTTCGCTTTAAGAATTGTTTTAATGTTTTGTGTAGTTTATATTTCTCTAGTAAGACGTACCTGTAGTTGTAGTTTGGTTCTGACAATTTTGTTCTTGAAGAGCATTGTGTCTGTAAAACCTATTAACAAAATGCTATCTATATACATGTATGTACCCTATTAATACAACAATTAGCTTTGTTCTAACTGAATCACAAGTTCAAAGAAATATGTCTAATTCATTATCATGCTAAAAATTCCGTCGGTCTGAATGTTAAGTTTGTTACCTTGATTTAAGGTAGAGGAACAGAATGGTAATAAAAATAGCAGTGAAGAATCCAATCAGACGATACGCTACATTTATCCCATCACCACTGCTTACTGATTCGAATTCATTATTATTTTCTTCTTCTTTAAAGAAAAAAATACCCAGGATCAAATTTCTACTTCTTTAAAGATAGTTTTTTTTTTGGTATTTTTAAACATTTAGCTTATTAAATTTAGTTTAAATTTAAGCTTTATACATATTCTTTTTATTTTTTTTTTATCTAACTTACATTGATTATCTATATGGTAAAATGAAAAGTTTGAAAATCTAATCCATGATTACATATTCATTCATATGCCTTGAAACCTTCTTAAAAATTTGATTACGAAATATTAAGGTGCTGTATAAAGTTGATTTGTCAAATACATTTAATGGGAAATAATGCTATTGTCAAAATTATTTAAGAAAGTAATTACCAACTGGCTGATGTTTATCTTTCGGGCAGCCATATTCTTTACTGCACAATTCGAAATTACAGCGACATTCAGTTTGACAGAACTTTCCAAAATAGCCCGGGACACACTCTCCAGAGCAATTAATACCATATGTGCCCAGAGGGCATTCTAAGGAGATTATATTATATAAATGAAAGATTTGCTTTTACTTTTTGCATGACATTGAATTAAACAATAGCTCATACGACATTAAATCAAACAGTAACACATACCTAGGCATGAACCATTCCAGTATTCGTAATAGTTGAGACAGCACCTTACGTAAAATGTACAATTAATTTATATGAATGTCAAAAAAAAAATACAAAATTATTTATATTTGAAATTATTACCTTGTTCCACATCTATTAATGTCACCTGCTACTGTAAAAAAGTAACATGATCCAAAATATATTCCTTTTCGAAATCCAGGCATTTTACCCTGATGGATTTTAAAATGGCCTATACATCTTCAAAATGTCCCTTATCTGCTTAAACAAATTAAGATTTTCTGATGTTCTACATGCAACTTTTTTTTCAGTTTGATATGTATTACAGTACATTGGTCAGTACAGTGTATGATACATTCTGTTTTTATTGCACTTGTTTTTCAATCAGGAAAACAACAAGAAAGTACTTAAAACAGGAATATATTAAATGCAATTTCGCGCCATTTCCACTGAAAATGGCGTCAAAAGAATTCAGGAAGTCTTTTTAGCATTTTGCATTATATATTCATTCGTAATGTTGATACAGTACCGACCGGACACAACCTAACACAAGAGCAAACCCGGAGCGGACCCCGGGTTCGCTTCTCGGGTTCGCTCGGGGTCCGCTTCGAGTTCGCTTTCAGAAATTTTGGGACCGCTCCGGGTGCACTTTGGGTGCGCTCCGGGTTCGCTCCGCGTTCGCTCGGGGTAGCTATAGGTCCGCTATAGCGAACCCGGATTCGCTTCCTGGGACTGCTTTACTAACTGATGCGTGAAGCGGACCCCGCTTTAATTTTACCGCCAGTAAGCCCCGCCCTTTGTATATTCCAATACAGTAATGGTATTGTTGATCGATCATTGTTGTTTATGCGACGATGCGGACATGTACACTGAACATGTAAACAGTGATATAATGGAGAACATTTTTTTCTTAAATTCAACTGTACATTTGACATAGATTTACATGTACATAAATAATTGATTTTATTGATTTCTCGATCCCGAGAAATTCAAACTAATTTAACAGCAGGTTATAAGGCATTTATTTTTCTTAAGTTGTAATGAGAAAACAAAAAAGAGTGCTGAATTGATTTTCAGTATCGAATGGTGTACACGTGAAACTGACTAACTAATTACAGTACCGACCGGACACAACCTAACAGAAAGCGAACCCGGAGTGGACCCCGGGTTCGCTCTCTGGGTCCGCTCCGGGTTCGCTCGGGGTCCGCTAGGGCTGACCCCAAGCAAACCCGGAGCGCACCCAAAGCGAACCCGTAGCGGACCCCGAGCGAACCTGAAGCGGACCCAGAGAGCGAACCCCAAATTCAGTAGCGGTCCCAGAGAGCGAACGCGGGTTGTGTATTTCTTTACAGAGCTGTCAATCAGGATTAGCGATTAACCAATCAGCGCATCAACCAATCAAAATAGCATATTGATCTGTCGATTGGGATATAAGATCGAACGTATTGCTTTAGTTCGAAATAAATCCAAGCACTGTACATACAAGTAAAACGTGTGAATGTGCTGTGTTAATCTATTGTGATAATAAAAATTTATCAAATAATTATTTATTTTAATTCTCCGGGTTGTATTTTATATTTATATTATATTTAATTTCTTTTTTGATAAAGCAATTAATTAAATAAATGGGGTAAATACATCAGTCAATGCATAGAAATGGAAATCAATTGATATTACAATTATTACTGACAAAAAGCGGAGAAAAGAAATATTGTTGATCTTCGACAATTATTGTAAAATTTCAACATCTAAAGTTGAATTGGAAATTTATATAATTACTATTAAATAAAAAAAAGAGATCCGCACCGCTAATTCAATTTAATTCTGGTACATTCATTGCAGTTTGTTAATACCATTAGGGCGGAATGACTTCAATCTGTGCATCCAGAAGGAAGTTTTTTATATAAACGCATTTTTTTCATGCCCAAGAAGACTAAGAAGATCAATAATTTTGATGTAAATTTTGAATAATTTAATGTAACACGTAAATTGAGAAATCATAAATAAAATAATTAAATGATTAGAATTTTTTAAAGACAATGTGTGTGTGAAATAGGGGGCATATATTTATATATTCTTATCGGGTCGGGAGAACAAAAATTATTTGCGTTTTTCTTTATTCTGATAAAAATCATTCTCGCTCCAAAATTTTGACCTAGAAAAAGCTCTTATATACAGTGTAATTTTTTTTTTGAAAATATCCGGTAAATATTTATTACGAACATTTAATGTGTAACTACTATAAATAAATTCTAAATATATCAGATAGACAAAAGGTTACATGTAATTTATAGATGCGATATCATAATTCACGTGTTTAGTAAACATTCAAACTACGATTTAGCAAAACGTAAGGAATAACAAATGTATTTTTAAATTATATAAAGCCTGAATTTAAAAGGTATTCAGTTTAAATTTCTTTCGTCAGTTTCACTTGTACATGTACACACTTCGATACATTGAAAATCAATTCAACACTCTTTTCTTCTTCTTTTTTTCTAGTTATAACTTACGAAAAATAAATGCCTTATAACCCGCTGTTAAATTAGTTTGAATTTCTCGAGATAGAGAAATCAAAGAAATCAATTATTCATGTACATGTTAATCTACGTCTAACAAACAGTTTAATTAAAGAAAATTTATCAATGTTCTCCATAATGTCACTGTTTACATGAACAGTGTTCATGTCCGCATCGTCGCATAAACAACAATGATCGATCCACAAAACCATTACTGTATTGGAATATATAAGGGGCGGGGCTTATATATACTGGCTTTGAGATTAAAGCGGGGTCCGCTTCACGCACCAGTGCGTAAAGCGGTCCCAGGAAGCAAACACCGGGTTCGCTATAGCTGACCCCGAGCGAACGCGGAGCGCACCCAAAGCGCACCTGGAGCGGTCCCAAAATTTTTGAAAGCGAACCCGAAGCGGACCCCGAGCGAACCCGTGAAGCGAACACGGGGTCCGCTCCGGGTTCGCTCTGGTGTTAGGTACGTTGTGTCCGGTCGGTACTGTACCTTTTAATTCATGCTAACAAAGTTAAAAAAAACATTCCTTACATTTTACTAAATCGTAGTTTAAATGTTTGCTTAACACCTGAATTATGATATCGCATCTATAAATTACATGTAACCTTGTGTACATCTGGTATATTTACATTTCAGTTATTGTTATTGTAGTAACACATTAAAAGTTCGTAAAAAATGAACGTGAATTAGACCCAATGCCTGATGATACTTAACAAGATTATGCTTGCAATGAAGTGTAACTCTACAGTTACTTTGCGTTGCCAACTCTCGAACAACCCACATAACTATGTGGCTTATGTTGCTTACGCCTTTATTAATTATTTTTCCCCAATAATTAGTCCTAAAACATTTTAAAATATATAATAGATCATAATTCATATGTTAAAATATCCCTTCTATATTATTTTTATCTGATTATTCTTTGTCAAGTATAGTTACGCCATTTTGAGAGAATGAAACAATGTACAATTCATGTATAATTCTACGTGGAAAATTAAAACATTTGATTAATTAATTGCTTTAATAAAATAAAGGAAGTAAATATATGAATATAAAATACATCCCGGAGAATTAAAATAAATAATATCAAATCGTATTTTAATCATCATAATAGATTTACACAGCACATTAACACGGTTTGCTTGTATGTAGTGTTTGGATTTATATCAAATTAAATCAACACGTTCGATCTTATATCCCAATCGACAGATCAATATGCTATTTTGGTTGGTTGATGCGCTGATTGGTTAATCGCTAATCCTGATTGATGACAGCTCCGTAAAGAAATACCGAACCCGCGTTCGCTCGCTGGGACCGCTACTGAATTTGGGGTTTGCTCTCTGGGTCCGCCTCGGGTTCGCTCGGGGTCCGCTACGGGTTCGCTTTGGGTCCGCTCCGGGTTCGCTCCGGGTTCGCTCGGGGTCAGCCCTAGCGGACCCCGAGCGAATCCAGAGCGGACCCAGAGAGCGAACCCGGGGTCCGCTACGGGTTCGCTTTCTTTTAGGTTGTGTCCGGTCGGAACTGTATTTCTCCTAATGAACAAAATAATCCCCAACTGTTCCCATTCTGTATTTTGTATAAATACGAGGGTTGTCCCAAAATTTCGTAGACTGAGCTCATATTTTTTAAAGAAATATATGTAACTTCATAACATTTTCAGGGTGGATAAAACGTGTTCTTGGTAGATAAATTACAAAGTTTTTTATGTTTACTTGAAAACTTTTCGAGTAATAACATTTAAAGTGATATCGTTCCCCAACACCCGGAGCAATCTGCAACGTCAAAAAATACAAATGTCAACGGTTCAAATTTTTGACGAAAATATTTCAATTACTTGAATGAAATTCTCGAATTAAACGAAACGGTTATAGTTATAAATGTGAAATATCTTAATTACTGTGATATGATCTTTAAAATGTGTAAACAAAGTATACATGTATGTATGTACAGGTATAAAATAATAATAATTTGAAAATGCTATATTTCCACGGGATTTTCGTCTTAAATGGGGTTGCACAATGGAACACTTGCCCATTTCTAATCCCTGTCTTTAATTTAGCTACTGTCATTCACATATACAAAGAGAAACCACTTTAGTCATTTTTGATACACAGGACAAAAAATGTTTCCTAGTGTACAAAACATTTTTAAATGGTTCATTTCTTTCACAGTGAATTCAGGATCAAAACACTTGATCATAGTCAAGTGCGCCGCCTGTGGCAACGTCGCCGCCATTTCGCAAAAAGTCGGATTTCAACCCAATGTATATAAAATGTTATAAAATTCATATCTATCAAATCATTTACGCAAAAATTTAACGAAATATAGTTAATAAAAAGTTTAAAGAATTTTCATATCCATTAAAACATACAAGGTGTAGTAATAACTTTTCCGTAGGATTTGAAATATAAGATACCAAATATTAATTGCAACTTTTTGGTATTGCGCCGCCTTCCTACACCAGACGATAAAATGTGTCTTTTAAATTTGAATAAATTTTGAAGTTATTCCATATTTGCCCATAAATTTATTAGATAGTATTGTTTTAATCTATATACGAAGTTTCATTAATGTATGACGTAGGGTTCCTACAAAACAATGCTTGTCTACGGAATATTGGGACACCCCTTGTATTGAAATTACATAAAAAAGAAAAAAAAATATAAGTCTACTAATTGTAAGAAGATAAAATAATAAAACATAATAATGGGAAGTGCCATGAAGGATTAAGAAGGATATGGAGATAACGAACAGTGTTCAATATCAAAGTCCATAAAGACAATACAAAATAGGAGCAGAACAGATACGGACCTCTGAAACATCAGAGGTGGGATCAGGTGCCATGGAGGAGTGAGCATCCCCTGCTGACCGGACACATCCGCTTTGTGCTCATTGTCATAATGGTGAAATAAGGAAAAATCCCTCGTCAATTCAGTGTATAAATAATAGACTAACAATAGGTTTGGAAAACGTTAGTCAGCAATAGAGTCAAAGGTAAATTGTATTTGCTTACACAGTTATTGTATCGATCATAGAGCTTACAAAATGATGACTTTAGACGTAAAAAGTATAGCATATTGACTTATCATACCCGTACTTTCCATGTCACGATCGAGAAAAAAAAAATCCTAGGCATTTAAATACATGTGTTTAGAAACTTCATTCAACGTATTCTTTTCATTTTCGAACAGAAATACGATGAAAAATTATTTACAACTTGTGAAATAAAATGTTCACTGTGTTCACTGAGTCGAATTTTTCTCACTGATAAGGCCCGGTCATGGTAGCTTAGTAGTAGAGCGTTTGCTTTGTGATCGCGAGGCACGTGTTCGATTCTTGTTCGCAGCGCCGTTTCAAACCTAAAACGTTAACATACCCCGGTAGGTAGTGATTGTTCCTTCGCCAATTGTTCGGCACTAAAGGTGAAAGTCATGGGTCTTTCAGATATGACCTTAAAAACTTAAGTCCCGTGTCACGGTAGGCGATGGCACGATTTAGGACCCTCACTGCTCAATGGCCCTGAGTGTCTAGCGTAGGTCTAATTTTGAAGCAGTTCTTCAACATACGGTGAGTAAAAAAGTCTCGAGAGGGACTTGAAAAAATACAAATCAATCAATCTTGCTGCTAAGGTTTTTAATTGTGTTCTTTTTAATGAGGGAAGGGCAGGGATTAAAACAGATGACATTCGGGCAGAAATACCAGGAATGCAGAATTTTTCAGAAATATGAAAAACACATGGTCAAATCTAAATAGTTTGCAAAAATACATCAAGTTAAGGAGGAAATTCAAAAGGACATCTATTCTTGAAAAGGTATTCTTCTTCCTTATACCTACACTCATCAGTTTTTATGATGCAAGGAAAGCTAAGAAAAACAACATCCTAAAACTATCCTATATTTCCTTTCAAATCAAACAAATTTCTCTTATTTGTGTGCTTTCAAGATGTTCATTTATATTTTCATATACAAGAAAAAAATCTTAACTATTCCTGCTACAAATGAATACCTATAAATAAAATGCACAATTTTGTGATTTTGTCTGTCTTGAAAATTCATCTTTTGTAGAAAAAAAAGCTTTTTTTACCTTTAGTTTTTACTGAAATTGTTGAACAATATAAATCATGAACGAACCCTTTGCACTTCTCAATAGACACAACGATCATTGAGATCATTTATCAAATGATTCTATATGTAAGACCATTATATAGGTATGAGGAAGAAGGATATGGAAATAACGAACAGTATTCAATCTCAACGTCCATTAAACAAATATACAAAATAAAAGCAGAGCAAACACGGACCTCCGAAATCTCAGAGGTGGGATCAGGTGCGATGGAGGAGTAAGCATCCCCTGCCGACCGGTCACACCCGCCGTGTGCTCGTTGTCATAATCAGGAAATAACGGAAAAAATCCATGGTCAATACAGTGTATAAATAATGGACTAACAATTGGTATGAAAAACGTCAGTCAGCATTTCATTCAATGATAAATTGTATTTGCTGACAAGGTCATTGTATCGACCATAATATTTACGAAATGATGACTTTAAACGAGACTGTTGATATTCTTGTTTCATCAACTTGCTTGTCAATGAACAATTTTTAGAACTAGATAAATTATTGTTAAAGTCATCATTTCGTAAGTTCTATAATCGATACAATGACTTGTAAGCAAATACATGATTGTACAATTTATCATTGAAAGAAGAATATGGAGATAACAAAGTTTTCAATATCAAAGTCCATAAAACTATACAAAATAGGAGCAAAACAAACATGGACCTCCGAAACAACAGAGGTAGGATCAGGTGCCATGGTGGAGTGAGCATCCCCTACTGACCGGTCAAACCCGCTGTGTGCACGTGCTTCTTATCATGATAGGTATATAACGGAAAATTTGCCGTAAAGTAATTTAAACTCAACAAAATAAGATACGCATATTGTTTTTACTCGTAAAAGAAATTTTCGAATCATACATGGAACAACTATCTTGTATATCATTGGATACCTGTGACCCTTTTAATGCACAAACCCAAGTGTAAAATTATCTCACTTGATTGAACGCGTTGATAAAAGCAATGTTTTCAAAATTTCTTCTTAATCGTATGTCTATTTTCGTTGATATTTTGGATTTAGGGAAACAATTAATACTCCTTTTTTACACATATTTAAGATTATGAACACAACCAGGCTAACGATGATACTAAATGCAGCTACACAACAGAAAGTTGCAACTGCATTTGGAATACATCAATAGGCTATGCAACTGTTAAACTTAACTGTTAATCTAATGTCGGAAGACCAAGAATTGGCCGTCGGCAGGTAAACACACCCAGGCAGGACCGTAAGAACCCCCCCCCCCCTTCAGCACCTCACGCGATTCATAACTTGCTGTAAAAACTGTTGCTACAATCGCTGAATGAAAAAATCAGCGTAAATGTGCATAAATTGTTCCCGTGCGACTGAAAGGAGGTGGTATTCGTGCACGATATTCGTACATTGGAAATTCACCAGCGCTTAGACGTCACAAGGATATTTGGATTGGTTAAGGCGTTATGCCCCTTGAATTTGAAGGGGTCGACAACAACAAAAACTTCACTTTTCTTCTCACAACTCAGGATGTTTAATTTTTATCAAAACCTTCTAAAATCTAGGGTCCTCCACACAATGTGACTTATGACGTATATAGAGAAAAAATACTTTTACTTCCGATTCAATCGAGTTTCTGTAAGAACAAATTAACCTAACACCGTTTGTAAACAATGAACACATGGCATGATGATGACCACGGAGTGACCGATGGAAAATATGGTTTTTTGTTAAATAAAAGAACATCAGACGTCTTGGATTATGTTACATAATAATTCGTAAACAACAGGTTCCGGTGAATATGACGTTTAAAAATAGATTATTTATCCTTTCAGGATAATCAACCAAGTCTGTTTTGAGAATTGAAATTTCGGTACACTAATTTGTGCGTTTCAATAATACATTATCTCATTGTCGTTTATAAATATTTAAAAGATAGTGCATGTTTCTAGTTTTCCTCTGTTATGATTGTCCAGCTCAGTGGCCAGTAATTACTAAATATAGTATGGTGACGTATGCGGAGACTTGCCAAAGTTTTTGAGTCCCGGGCAACAGGAACTCCAAAAAGGAACTTTGATACCAAAGATCTGGAAAATGTTTTTTCTACATCATACATTTAATTTTAATTCAATTTTTGATGTTATCTAAGAAGGATATGGAAATAACGAACAGTATTCCATCTCAACGTACATTAAACAAATATACAAAATAAGAGCAGAGCAAACACGGACCTCCGAAACATCAGAGGTGGGATCAGGTGCCATGGAGGAGTGAGCATCCCCTGCCGACCAGTCACACCTGCCGTGTGTTCGTTGTCATAATCTGGATATAATAGAAAAAATCCGTGGTCAATTCAGTGTATAAATAATGGACTAACAATTGGTATGAAAACCGTCAGTCAGCATTTCATTCATTGATAAATTGTATTTGCTGACAATTATTAATTCTAATTCATTTATATTTCTTTTCCACAAAAGGAGTCATTGATTTTTTTTTTAAATGTATTTAAGAGAAAATGAGTTTTATGTACTTTTTACAAATAAAATAAATTTCTGTAAAAAATATGTTGATAGCTAAAAATGAATTTTTATGGTTATTCCGTGAGCTTAAAAACGTATCAAAGGATAAGACAAAGTTTGTTGTGCTTGGAATGAAAATGCTCTAGGAAAAATTTCTTATAACTTGTGAAATAATTATTTTAAAAAATCGGTATAAATTACATTTTAATCCCTGGACAGTTTTTAAAGGTTGATATGCTCGTTAAAAGCAATGCTCAATAATATGAGAGCATAACCTCTGGGTGTGTGGAGGACCCTTAAGAATAAAAAAGGATTAAACTGAAAACACAGATTATCATGTTTAATCTGAATATGCGTTTCTTTTTTGGTTGAGTATTTAAATAATGGACTTACAATTATGAAAAACGTTCGTCAGCCTTTGACTCAATGATAAATTGAATTTTCTTGGCAATGTCATTGTATTGAAGCAAATTTTAACTGAATTTTTCATACTTATTGTAAGTCCATTATTTATAACATTTACTGAATTGACTACACTTTTTCCGTTATTTCCCGATCGTGACAAAGACTTGGAGAGAAAATCCAATAAGACAATCTTTTATAACATAATCAAGGAATATAAATTGAAACTACTATAACTCTTCTGATTTTTCCTAAATAAAAGAAAGGCAGTAAAATGTGAATAATTCCTTAGAAATCTCAGTAAATGGACTTATTATCAGTGTGTTAATTAAATGAGCTAATCCATTCTTCCGTAATCATTTAGTCTTTACTTTTGTGTTTGTAATATATTAATGTACTAATCCCCGTTAGTTTTGAAGCTTATTCCGAGCCATCCTCTTTTTGTATCGGTATAATAAAACAATTAAAAAGTATATCACTGAGAGATTTAAATACATTCAATGACTAAAATGTATCAAAAATATATTGTATAACAGTTCAGAAAACCCCAAAAGGATTCTTCTTAGTAATAAAGAAATTTAATGGACTGTGAGTTGAGGTGGGTATCAAGGAACAAAGTCTAAATAATGATATAAATACCAGCTCCGTCATTATGTGATGGATAATAGAATCATGGTAACTTTTGAGGAAAGTAGTTATGTCTGTGCGTAGAGTGATTGTTGCAAAAAAGTTTCGGGAAAAAAAATATTCTACATGAATTTAGCTCAATTAAGGTATTACATTCATGAAGAGATATTTTTCATTTTGTCATTTTAACATAAAATTTAAATGCTACATGTAGTTAACTATAAATTATAATAAGACAAAGAGCATTTGTTCGATATTTTCAATGATACTATTTCTTTGAATTATGTGAAGATTAAATCTTTATGCAAAAATACATGCAAATCATATGCATTTGACAATCAGTTGATCATGTTACAATTCCATCATGTTTTCTATATTCACAATTGTTCTTATTTCCTAAATACCACATCTGCTATTATTTCCTTTCTGAAATTGATTTCCAGTCATTGTTAGCGGCGGCTCTATCACTTCCTTTTCAAGTTAATAGGTTCCAAGGAAAAGAATGAATATATATTAATACATAATTGCAACACAAGGGCTCAGGAAATAATAAAAAATATATATTAATTAATTTATTCTATAATATTTACACATATTTAATACCGATATAAATATTTCAATTAAAGCAGATTTTTCATGAATGTTCTTTAAAATGATTCATTTCAGAAGATTGATATTGTGTCATATGATAGTCTTACCAAACCTGAAGATTTATTGCAGTCTATTGTGTGGAGACAGGTAAGCTATTCAAAGCTTTTACTAGAATGATATAATGCACATATACAGATTATGTGTACATCTGTTAAAACAAGAGTTACTGCTACACTCTACATTACTTTTTCTCTCTAACATGTTTGCAGTTGCTGTCTCAATTTTTACCAAAGTTCGCACGGGGATTGTGTAGGTAAGCACAATTACTTTAATTATTTCGATAAAAAGACAGCGATTGTTATCTATTTTATAGATATTATTTATGGTTCAAAAGATTCTAAAAATATAACAAAAGTTCCATAGAAAAGCTTAGGCGTGATGACACCCATAAATAATATAAAGGATGCTTTATACTTTTTGGTGAACAGATGTGGTTACTCTAAGGAATCTTGTTTCATGCCCCTAGTATTACTGTTTTTGATTTTACTTTTACATGACACCTGAACCTTTCTGTGTTTTTACATGTGTTCTGCTTACAAATCCTATTTTCTTGTAGACTTTAAGACTTTTGAGCATGCTTAATATTTGTCCTGTGGACATTTCATCTTCAAAAAGAGTGCCTAAGATAAATTATATAGTTCTAGCAAAACTACATGCTCCACTTGCCCCTTAATAAAGTTAATAACAAACATATTGCTCAATATTAAAGTCAATAAAACAATATAAAACAGGAGCAGAGCAAACACAGTTCTCCGACACATCAGAGGTAGGATCAGTTGCCATGGCTGAAATGTCTTAATTATAAGTCATAGTGGAAGTAAATTATGGGGAAGGATATAGAGATAACGAACAGTAATAAATATCAAAGTCCATACAACAGTACAAAATAGGATCAGAGCAAACACAAACATCCGAAACATCAGAGGTTGGATCAGGTGCCATGGAGTAGTGGACATCCCCTTCTGACAGGTCACACCCGCTGTGTTCTCCTTGTCATGATCAGGAAATAATGGAAAAATCCTTCGTCAATGCAGTATATAAATAACAGACCAACAATTGGTATGAAAAACGTCAGTCAGCATTTGTCTCAATATTAACTTGTATTTGCTGACAAGGTCACTCTATCGACCATAGAACTTACGAAATGATTACTTTAAACGAGACTGCTGATATTCTTGTTTTATCAACTTGCTTGTCAATAAGTTACCTTGTTTTAGAAATTATTCATACGTACACTGTCGAACATGCTCTTGCCTATCGAATCAACTGTGATATATACACTCCGTATGCAGGTGATGAAGGTATATTGCTGTGTAAGTAAGTAAGTAAGTAAACGCAATCATCTTTTTATGTCAACTTCAGATTACTTGTGTGTGCAATCGGAATTTGTTTTAGCAAAATATTTTTGCAATTGACCAATGACCACGTAAGTAAATATACGATTTCAAATGAGGCAAATTTAATGTATAGGTGATCCAAAAGAAATTTTAAAAAATGATTTTGGACCTTTCATGCAAATATTTTTATATCAAAATTCATTTTACAGAGTGTCCATTGGGAACTTTTGGTATTTACTGCACTGGAAGATGTGTGGAGGGTTTTTAGCGGAAAACTCTGTAGGTCTGAGTGTTACTGTCCTATAGAGAGGTGTGATGTACGATATGGCTGTCAAATGGAAAGCATGGGTAATTACAAAATGTTTGCCTCTATCCTGTTCATGGAATATGATAAAATTTTAAATTTATGTCTGTTACCCTCTCCTCTTTGGCACTTGACCCAAACTCTAAAAAAAATCAGGGTCCCTTACTTTTTGCCCGCCGCTTCATATATTTGTATCCTTTAAATATTTTTGTGAATGATCCATGTTCTTTATTTGCATTTTTAACAAATTATTACATTTTTAATCTTTTTTCATTTATTTATTCAATTAATTTCCTTTTAAGAAAAGTACAGAGAGGGTCCTAGTGAGTGGACAAACCTGAAGTATGTTCTGGTTGAATCTGTAATTACCATGAGTGTTATTGGTCTACTGATCTATCTTAGATCTTGGTAATATGGGCAAAATACAACTATTAAAGTATTTTTATATTTTTGAATAATTTACCAATATAATGCATAATAACTAGCATTTTTTTTAACCATTACAATTATTTATTTTTGAGTGGTTAATATGAAATTTTTCCGGTAGGTTTTCAAGGCCACGTGTTTGTTTTGCTCCGTCTTGGCTCACTACATAACAAACTGGTAAAAATATTGTATTTTCTGTAATCATAACAAATAAATACGTTAATTAAAGATTTTTTCAAATCAATATAAGGATTATCGAAGAAAAAATGTTGCTCAATGAATACATTTCTAAAGGAAAAATGCAGGCTAAATAATCAGATTTGCTCAATTAATTTTAAAAAAAAATCAGATTCCGGTTTAGTGTAATTAAAAACAAATCATAGAACAGAACGTAAATGCTTACTTTCTTTTTTAAGAAACTCAGAGGGATGGATTGGAATCTCAAGGAAGCTCTTCATCAGGTGGAGCCGGAAATGTTGTATCGAGCACACGTGAACAACCAGAAGTAAATACTTATACGGATTTGAAATTTTCCAGAATGCAGTCTCTGTATGACAGCTCTCCTGACTGTGGAGGTGGAATAGAACCAACAGCGCCATCTGTCGACTCCATTCCAACCCAAGGATGTAAAGATCGAAAATATAAAGAAGTGAAAGGCATTGATGACGATGATGATGGTGGAAGTGATGTTGAAGATGATGATGATGATGAACATAAGAGAAATTTTCAAAACATAAATTACCGTATAAGTGGAAATTTTAGCGAGACGCAAATTTAGCGATTTGTTCTTAAAAACTGGTAATTTATTTTAATCGAGAAATCAATTTAGCTGTTTTAAAATTTCCACATTAAAGAAGCTATTACAAATTAAATGCAATTAATTTTTAGCATTATTCAATTTTAGCAATCTCGGTACCCTCGCTAATAATGCCAAAATGAAATCCTCGCTCAAAATTCTACTTATACAGTAATAGTTTCTCGTCTTTAAATGTCATTTGGAAAATAAATAAAATATCAAAAAAGGTACATTTGTAGAACTTTAATGGGAATGTTTAATACTGTAAGTGATATTAGGAGTAAATGTTTCGATAGTGTTGAAAAGAGGTCTTTAAAAAGATAATCATAAAACAGCGGCGTCAATGAAAAGACAAAAAATTGAATGAAGAACTCGTTCAACAATCTTTTCTATCCAGGCCTTTCTCTTCTCGACCTAAGTTATGCTGCTAGCAGCTGGATCGAGTGTAAATCTTATAAATATAAAATAAATATAATATCTGATTTTGAAATTAAATGTTTTACTTGCACATACGTATCTGACCAAAATGAAAAACTTTCCGAATCATCTTAATCAAACGAGTGTCAACAAGCAGACAAGACAAAAGATTATTTGATGTAATGCGAGGGTTGTCCCTAAATTCTGTAGACAAGCGTTGTTTTGTAGGAAACCAACGTCATACATTAATGTAATTTCGTATATAGATTAAACCAACACTATATGATAAATTTATTGACAAACATGGAGTAACTACACAAATTATTTTAATTTAAAAGACACATTTTATTGTCGGGTGTAGGAAGGCGGTGCAATACCCAAAGGTTGCAATAAAAAATTGGTATATCATATCTAAAATCCTTTTAAAAAATCATTACTGTCCTGTATTTTTTGAATGGAAATAAAAATTCTTAATACTGTTTTACTATCTATATTTCCTAAAATTTTGGTGTTCATGCTTTGATAAATATATTTTATAACGTTTTATATACATCGGGTTGGAACCCGACTTGTTGAAAAATGGCGGCTGCGTTGGCACAGACGGCGTTCCGGAATATGATCAAGTGAATTGATCCTGAACTCACTCTTAAAGAAATGTACCAGTCAAAATGTTCAGTAGATTAAGAAACTATTTCTCGTCCTTAGTATTAAAATGACTAAAACGGTTCATCTATGTATATGTGAATAACAGTAATAAAAATAGAAGACATGGCTAAGAACTGGGCATGAGTTCCACTGTGCAACTCCATTAGAGAAAACAGACGAAAAGCCTGTAGAAATATAGCGTTTTCAAATTATTATTATTTCAAACCTGTACATGCATATATACTTTAATGTTTGATCATATCAAAGTACCGTTCACGGTAGCTCAGTTGGTAGAGCGCTCACTTCTTGATCGAGATATCGTGAGTTCGAATCTCGGCAGCGACTGGCCTAAGTCGATAAAAAAAATGGGTAGCAGCTGTTCCTCTGCCATGCGCTCGGCAATTTGAAATGAAAGTTGCGGGTCCTTCGGATGAGACCTTAAAAAGGATGCCCCGTGTCAGGGGCAGGCGTTGGCACGGTAAAGATCCATCACTGTTCAAAGACCCTGAGTGCCGAGTAAAGATCAAAATTTGAAGTCCTTCACCGGCATATGGTGATGCTCAATACGAGTGAAAAATTCTCGAGAGGGGTGTTAAACAATATACAATCAATCAATCTATACGTTGCAGATCTGTTTTTCATTTTGAACCCCTTTTCATTTGTGATAAACTTATAACGAGTAAGTGATAAAGAATAAAACTTAAGTGTTTTGAATCAGGCCTTAGTATTTATTTTCATGCAGGACCTAAACAGTGTACGGACACAGACATTTGATCTTTTCGATTTCCTTTGCTTTATTTTTTTTAATTTGAGATATTTCACATGAAAGTGCAGTTTTAAACTTTATTCTACTATATCCGGAATAATCCGTAGATTTTTTTAAATAATTTCATTTTTTCAGTTAATTAGATTCCTTACACCAATAATCATTATTTCATATCCTGGAACGAGTGCAGGTACGCAGTTTGATTTTTCCTGTAAATACTTAATTAGCACCCTGTACAATCGGTAACATTAATTATTTACCTCTATGTGTACATGGAAATACTTCAGCACTATTGAAATACTAGTATATTGTGTTTATTTTCCAAATACTTCAAAGGGCACAACCCTAACGAAAAAATACTATAGTAAACTATAGTTAACTACAGTTTACTATAGTTTACTATAGTAAATCAAAGTTCCAAAGTTTTCACCATAGTAAATCAAAGTTCCAAAGTTTTTACCATAGTAAATCAAAGTTCCAAAGTTTTCACCATAGTAAATCAAAGTTCCAAAGTTTTCACCATAGTAAATCAAAGTTCCAAAGTTTTCACCATAGTAAATCAAAGTTCCAAAGTTTTCACCATAGTAAATCAAAGTTCCAAAGTTTTCACCATAGTAAATCAAAGTTCCAAAGTTTTCACCATAGTAAATCAAAGTTCCAAAGTTTTCACCAAAGTAAATCAAAGTTCCAAAGTTTTCACCATAGTAAATCAAAGTTCCAAAGTTTTCACCATAGTAAATCAAAGTTCCAAAGTTTTCGCCATAGCTTATCAAAGTTCCAAAGTTTTCCCCAAAGTAAATCAAAGTTCGAAAGTTGTTGGCATAGTAAATCAAAGTTCCAAATTTATACCATAGTTTTTCAAAGTTCCAAAGTTTTTACTATAGTTTTTCAAAGTTCAAAAGTTTTTACTATAGTAAATCAAACTTCCAATATTTTTTGTAATAACTTTGACAACTTAAATATTTTAATTATTAATAATTATTTATAATTAAGATTAAATATATTTAAATAAATACTGATTATTTATCGGTGAAAGAGACTTTTTTTTTACATTAAAACAATTTCTTGTACTTTGTTCTTTTCGGGAGAAGATTTGGGTTTTTTGAAAAAAATCTGAAGTATTAATGAATCTTCAACATGAATTTTATATAATGTACAGAATGGGAAGCAAAACCATAATCTTAAGGGTTTATAGTGCTTAATCAAAGTTCCAAAGTTTTTACTATAGTTAATCAAAGTTCCAAAGTTTTCACCATAGTAAATCAAAGTTCCAAAGTTTTCACCATAGTAAATCAAAGTTCCAAAATTTTCACCAAAGTAAATCAAAGTTCCAAATATTTTGCCATAGTAAATCAAAGTTCCAAAGTTTTCACCAAAGTAATCAAAGTTCCATAGTTTTCACCATAGTAAATCAAAGTTCCAAAGTTTTCACCATAGTGAATCAAAGTTCCAAAGTTTTCACCATAGTAAATCAAAGTTCCATATTTATAACTTTGGTACTATAGTTAACTATAGTAAACTATAGTTAACTATAGTTTACTATAGTATTTTTTTTGATAGGGAAGGTACATACGAACACCACGATCTAAATACTTATACTATACTAAAATACGAAAAAGTTATTTGTTGAAATGATAGATCTAGAGTCCCCTTGAATAGCTTTATGAAAATTGCACGAAACATGTGTTAAAAACAATTGACTATGAATGGACAGCTGAGACACTATGATTTGTGTTTGTTTTCAAAATTTTCAGATACAAGTATTTATGACAGTTTATTACTTTAAATATCGTTCTCTTTTATAATGTATGTTATTTGAAAAATACAGCCATCTTTTGAATTGAAATTTTGCTACATCTTAGTGCTTCGTTTTCTTTTTAATGACTTTGAGCTACATCTTAGTGTTTAATTTTCCTCCCTCATTCAGCAGTTCCACGGACAGCGTGCTAGAGTCATTAAACTGAAGCAGTGGTCGTTTCTGAACCTGACTGTATGCATCTGACGAATCAGGTTCAAAACTTCCGTCCTTTTCTTTTGTATTGATATGCGACTCATTTTCCAATAAATCTATTTCTTCGTGTGGTTTCTCAAACTCATCTTCTTTGACTTCAGGTGTAATTAGCTGTTTCTTTTGCTCATTTTCGATAGATACAGTCACCATCGATTGGTTATCGGAACTCTCATTGTTACTTTGAATATTACTGTCTGAGCATTTAGGTTTACCTCCATCACATTCTTCATCTTCCAGTGAAAACAATTCTTCGTAATCTGATATTCTGCTAAGTTTCGACAACTCAGTGATGTGTCGTTTACGCCAACTGCTATTTGCCAAACTATAAGGACGTGAAGAAAAACGCTTTGGGCGATTCGACTCTCAGGCGGTAAAACTTTCACTTTTTGATATCGAATTTAAAGCGCTTGTCTCATTATCTTTTATCATCCCAAGTTTTCGATTCAGTTGGGCACTTTCTAAATAATCTTTAATTGTTTCATTTATTGAACTTTTTTGCAAAGTACTTTTTATGATAATTCACTTTGCTTTATCCCTAACTCAGACGCGCATTTTTCTTTCTGTTTCTCTTTCATTTCCATCGAGTCGTATTCATCATGCATACCCTCTGCATTGTCCTCAAGTTTGAATGAAGCATCAACAGATCTCAGCGTCATTGATTTCTCAATAGATGGTTTACATAGAGACAAGACCTTGTATCCTTCGTGTTCGAAATATCGTTCGTATGCCTTCTCCGTCATTGTTGTCATTTACTTCATTGTTGTGGCCATTTATCATTCTTGTAGATGGAAGAGATGGTGCTTCAGGTTCCTGGGCATTCTCATCGTCTTTTGAGTTGTCATACATAGGCTGCATCTGGGAGAACCTCAGAACTGTATAGCTGTTCAGGTCTTGATGATTTGGTGTCCTCTGCTGAACAGTTTCAGTCGCAGTGGAGGACGAGCTTCTTTGACTTTCGTATCTATGGTCCTCCTGGTTTTCTACTTTACAGATATTATGTTTTGTAACTATCATAGGTCTGTTATAATGTTATCCATATGCATCAATTTTTTTTCTTTCAAAAACATACCAAATAACATGCATTAAATTAGCCTGCTATATCAATTTTTAAGTAATAAGATCGATAAGTTTTATCAAATTTAATTAAAGGATTTAAAGTTAACATTTTTTTTTTGATTATGGATATTATCACAATACGTATTTAAAAAAGATAAATCGCCTTTGGAATAACACTCAATTATTCATGTTCATACCTGCCTGATCTGTATACACCTGATTTGAAACAGAAGACGATGACGCTTTCATTTTTGAGAACCTACAGAAAAGATACTCTGTTGCCTCATACATGTATCATCAAAGTCAATTACATTGTACATTTGAAATTGAAATAAGCATTTGAATCAAAAAGTGCTTTACTTTTTAATTGAAGGAGAAAACAGTCTAAATATATTTTTACCAGGATCTAAGATAAAACATCAGACCAATCAGACTCATGGTGGTGACAGATCCAATCAGGGCATACGTCACGTTAATCTACTTACTATTGCTTTCTGTACCTGCTGAAAGAAAAAAATAAATGGTTTGTAAGAGTCAGTTTATATGTTCTATATCGATTTAATGGAAATGTTGTAAAAAAAAAATTGAAAGTTTTCTTTTCCATATGATGCAAAATAAAATGAATTTGAGATTACGTGCACATATCTGTATCTTTGCTTATACATTATTCTAAAAAGGATTTTCAAGACTGATATTATTCAATATGAATTTTCAAGTGCATGCATGTCATCATGTGAATAAAACATTCCTTTTTTTTCCACACTACACTAATAATAAATCTAAGATTCACATGCATATAGTCTTTAAATAAATATGATAGTGTCATGGGATCGGAATAACCTCAAAGTCCCAGCAACAATTCAATCACACAGTTTAAACCTAACAACAATTCTTTTACAATAAAGTGTAAAAATTCAAAAGCACAGACTACACGTAACACATATCAGCAAGTATTCTTACATATATACATCAGAGTGTCAGTCACAACATACGTCTCAGTGAGTATCCTATACGAGTCTCAATGTTATCTATACACCAGCTAGTGCTGTACAGCAGTCTTACCAATGTATCAAGGATATTGAGAAAAACGAACGGTATTCAATATCAAAGTCTTTAAAACAATACAAAATAGGATCAGAGCAAACATGGACCTTCGAAAAATCAGAGGTGGGATCAGGTGCCATGGCGAAGTAAGCATCTCCTGCTGACTGGTCACACTCACCGTTTTTCAGAGAGCACTTTACCCAATGATAAATGATATATGCTAACAAGGACATTGTATCGATCAAAGATATTGCGAAATGGTGGCTTTTAACGAGACTGCTGACAGCTTTGTATCATTTACTTTTTTGTCAATGATTTACCTCGTTTAAGAGATTTTTTCATACGTAGAGCATTCTCTTGCGCAACTGTGATATATTTTAACCATATTCAGGGAATGAAGGTATATTGCTGCAGAGGTAAGGGAAGTTGACGATAGAAATGTTAAAGTCATCACGTTTATCAATAAGCATAGTTGTCAGAATACAATTAACGCCCTTTGATGTGTCAGACTCTATGGTATTTTTTATCTCAAGCTCACAAGGATATATCCTATATAAAAAGGAATGAAAATAACCATTGTTAATTGACAATACGTATTTATCTAGTCATCACGATTATCATTTAGCTTAGCCGTTAGATTACAATATTTTTCAAGTAAAATATCCAAGTATGAAACAGATGTGTCAGACTCTGTGGTATTTTTTTTCTCATGCTCACCTGGATATATCCTACCTACATAGGAATGAAAATAACCATTGTTAATTCACAACACGTCGACGATATATCTAGATGTTGAGTTGAAGGCCACAGGAAGTGTTTTCTTCTTTTCATGCATAAGATTTTGAACAAATTATACTTCATATGAATACAAAAATATGAATGCTAGTAACGGAGCGCAATCGGTACCAGTGGGATTTCCAATAGATTGTTGGATATGAAAATAACGAACAGTATTCAATCTCAACGTCCATTAAACAAATATACAAAATAAGAGCAGAGCAAACACAGACCTCCGAAACATCAGAGGTGGGATCAGGTGCCATGGAGGAGTGAGCATCCCCTGCCGACCGGTCACACCCGCCGTGTGCTCGTTGTCATAATCAGGAAATAACAGAACAAAATCCGTGGTCAATTCAGTGTATAAATAATGGACTAACGATTAGTATGAAAAACATCAGTCAGCATTTCATTCAATGATAAATTGTATTTGCTGACAATGTCATTGTATCGACCATAGAATTTACGAAATGACGGAAAAACTTGTCTCCAAAAAACATAGTTATTGTCAATCAGAAACTCAAGCACTTTTTGATGTCAGCGTGAAAGAACTTGTGTGTGCAATTAAAATGTGGAATGGCAAAATAATTTTGTAAATGACCAATGACAAGATAAGTAAATTTACGAGTTCCATTTTTATTGACATTGCAGCTGTCAATTGTATTAAAAAGCCAGGAATTTAATTTATTGAGGGAAATGGTCGTGTGTCAAGTTAAAAGTCTTAAGTTTTAAAGCTGTTGATTTTGGTTAAATCTTTTTAAATGATTTTAGATTGTCCAAAAGTTCTTTGAAATTTTAAATACAATTTTCAGTGTATTGATGGTATCAATTTTCACAGTATTGATACCCTTACATAAAATAGAAAATTCTAGATTTTAGATTGTAAGTACAAGATATTACAAAAGCACATACATAAGTATGTACTCGAAATTCAGGAATGTTCATTTGAAAAATGCCTATCATGTTGACCACTCTTGAATGTTCCAGAATTGTCTTTGTGTTAAAAAACATATACATGAGAGACAATACAAACATATTTAAGGAATCACTGTCTAGTTTTGAGGGTATGCCAGGGCATCAACAATAGTGGGAAACATGGGATAATTTGCATAACGGGCGAAGCCCGTTATGCAAAAATTATCCCATGTTTCCCACTATTGTTGATGTCCCTGGCATAGCCTCAAAACTAGACAGTGATTCCTTATATTTCCATTTTTACTTGAAATAACCATCATAAAATAAATCGAAAAACCGTCTAATTGAGTAGATTTGAAATGCACAAGGCACCATGACGTCAAATTTTACCTTAAAAAATAGTCCCAAAAACGAAACAAATTCATTGACTATTTATAATTACCGTAGTCAAATATCAACATTTATAAAATAAACAACGAAAGAATTTTAAATGATGATCAAAGTAATCTTGTTGACTTTAATCATATATGTAACCCAGATTTAGGTTCTCGGAAGCACGAACATAAATAGGCACTGTCACTTCTCCGCCTCCATATTGAATGCAATGTTGCTGAAACGGTAGCTGGTCAGCATGGTTAGGAAACCGATTTGTATGGATGTTATAATAACAGAAGTTGAGTTGTTTAAGAAGTCGGATGGTAATGACTAAGGGACGAAGTCTGTATCAGATGATGGAGTACGTGCAGATCCATGTGGCAATGTCAATTTCTCCACGTGGCTGTTACGGAAGTGGTGTTCTCGGAGTCGCGAGGCCTCGGTCATAGTGGACAGCGTTGCACAAGTGACTTGCTCTCGAGCCAAAGATAATTCAATATTAATTTTGTTTGTTAAAAAATATATATATCATATCAAATTACTTAGTAAACAATTAAAACATCTTTTTTTTTCTTGATTATATTTATACGCCAGTGATATACATGCAGGTTGACACCTGACCTTTCAGTAATAGAGAAATATACATACCACAGGGTATTATCATGAAATAAACAAGAAACACTTTTGTAGTGTTTATCATAGAGAAAACAATTGGAAATGGAAATATTACGTTAAAACGTGCCTCATAACAATAGATTTTTTTTATTTCGACAAATATAGATGAAGAAAGTACAAAATAATGTATATGCAATTGATATTCTTTCATTGATTAGGACTCAAATATAAACAATAAATATATTGAAAGGGTTAACCTACCTTTCAGAGTTGGGATCATTAAATTATATTAAAAGAAAATATTCAGTTTTTTCTTCAAAATACAGAGATTTAGTAAAATGCCAAAGTAAAAATAACATCACCTTTCGGGCTTTCGGTGAAAATTATACTCATCAAACAAGGAACTCTTAAATCATCAGGAATGGAACCAAGGACCGAGTAGGAGCAAGCATACTCTATCAAACCCCCCTTGCACTCAATATCATGATTGGGCACTTTTGAATATAATTACCAGTATTAGTTTTTGAACAGCCATATCTTGTATCACATCTCTCTGAATGACAGTTACACTCTGACTTGCAGAATCTCCCATAGTAACCATTCATGCATGTTTCTGTGCAGTTTACTCCATAAGTACCAAAAGGACACTCTGAAATAATGATAATATAAACAGGGGGTCACAAGATTCACGATGCCTGGAATAAAAGGGAATGATAATAAACTTGAACAGTATAATGTATTCAATAACACATTTTAAATAAATATAATTGAAGGGTTACGTAGATTTATCAGTTACACGTGTATGTTCAAAACTCAATTGAAACAATGGAAATCAGTAACAGAGCAAAATCGGACTTCTGAACATGAGAAATGGGATTAGGTGCTTTCCAGGAGTGATCAGTCAGCTGGTCTTTCTCATGGCACCTGATCTTACTTCTGATATTCCGGAGGTCCATGTTTCCTTTACTGCTATTTTATATTGTTTAATTGACTTAGGAGATTCAATACTGTCTTTATTACCATATGTTTCACTTCTGCATACCATTTGTATTCGCTATGTTCTCATTGTTATCAGGGAATAACAGATTTTACCCTAGATAAATCGATGTGTAAGGCTTAGGCAAAAACGTAGTTTAAAATATTTGTCTGCATATCAACGGCAATGAAAGCTAGATCGCAGAACGCTTGCTCCCTGGTTGGAAGTTCATTACAAGGAGCACACGTTGGGAGTGAGAGGTCGACAGGGGAAACTCACTTCTACATTGCTCCTGTTCCCACCTCCGATGATTTCTTGTTGGTGTATGCTCTGCTCTTATTTTGTATTTGTTTTATGGACTTTGATCTTGATTCCTGTTCGTTATCTCCAATTGTTTCATTTCGATTCGGATCCGCAAATGACCTACGTCATTACAAAATAGGTTGCAACTTTTCCTCCAGTAAAGCTAGCCATTAAAAAGGGAAGACATTGTGTCATTTGGAAAAGATCTTTAAAGCGAGGTAGGCTTTGGCATGACAGAGTCCTCACTACTTTATGACCCTTGTTTCAAATTAAATATCTAATTTGGAGCCCTTCTCAGTCACATGGTGAGGTCTTTAAATAAATGATAAAATTTTGAACGGGACATCAAATAGTATTTAATCAATCATTGGAACATATGGAAATAACGAACAGTATTCAAGATAAAAAATCCTTAATTTTTTTTTTTTAAAAATAGGAACAGAGAAAAAACAGACCTCCAAAACACCAGAGGTGGGATTAGCTGCCATTGAAGAGTGAGCATCTCCCGATGACTAGTCACATCAGTCGTGTGCTCCTTGTCATGATTGCGAAATAACAGGAAAATCCAACATCAATCAATCTTTCTATCTATCAGCATTTGACTTAATCACATATTGTTTTTGGTAACGAGGTCATTGTAAAGACCACATTTCCGAAATGAATGACTTTAATCTAAACTGTTCGTATTCTTATTTCATTAATTTCATTCTTCAGGAAGGTTATTGAACAATACTTTTTTAAATTATACTGTCATGAGCACACGGGATGACCGGTTGGCACGGAATGCTCACTCGTCCTTCGCTCCCGATCTCACCTTTGATATTTTGGAGGTCTCTGTATGCTCTTTTCCTATTATATATTGTTTTATGGCGTTTTGCATACGTTTCGTTTTTTTTTTCATATTTCACTTTTTAAGTTTAATAAAGTAATCCCAGATAAAAATAAATGAAGAGGAAATTAAGTCTCAATTTAGAATACTAAATAGAGGTCAAATGAGACATTTTTGAATAGATATTCCTTTTAGAGGGATTTTTTTGTAATTTTCAGTGACTTTTATTTCTTCTGATGTCTGTTAGTGCATCACTAAAATGTTATCTCTATAAATGATTTAATTTCTATCAATGGTACCTGAATCCCCTCTGGTGTTATGGAGATTCGAGTTTGTACATCTTCTATCTTATAATCTTTAATATACTTTTGCGCTTGAATACTGTTTGTTAAATCCACATCTTTCATTTAATATTTTTTTTTATTTATGTTTTCAACAAAAATAAGTTTTCATTGTACTAACCCAGACAGTCTCCGTCCGGACTTCGGTAAAAGTTATAACAGCATCTATAAAAATTCTAAATATAAGTTCAAGAAAAACTATTTTATCTTTAATAATTCATTATTTCCTATCACATTATCTTCAAAGAGTAATGAAAAAGATTTTAAAATTGAAATCAATTACAAACCTGTTTTCACATAATTTGCTATAAACCGTTTCTGTAAAGATGTGTAGAACAATTAAAGCACACAATATACATCTCCTATTTTTTTTTCTTTAATTGTTATATGAATTCGATATCTATAGGGAAACCATTTTCATTGGCGAAATAGATTATATGTTTAGACTTAAATATACTAACTTTCGCGTTTATTTTCCCTGATTTTCTCTTCCTTTGTTCTTGAAAATGCAGTTCAGAGAGTTTCTATTCGAAAATAATTTCATGGTACCAGTGAACATATATATGGTCAAGGAAGTCTTCATGTATAATGTATTTGTTAAACTAAAATATTTGCGGAAATATTCCTGAAATAGATTCTATCCAATGCAAATTATTTTTTAAATACACTTGGGAATGTAACGTAAGACAACCCTTAGCCTATTTTTGTGAACAGATACTACTTATCATCACCAATAACTGTCACAGAGACAGCAATGTCTACATTTGAGATAAATTTAATTGTTGTCCTCTTTTTCTTTTTTCATTGGTCTTTCTCAATACAATAGTTTATATATTTAAAACAAAATGTTAAATTTATTTCATATCTTAAATACACACTTTTTCAGTGCTAGAATATTGATAAAAGACAATAAAGACTACTTGAAGCATATATTTTATATTTGCAAGAAATAACCACAATATTCTTCCTCTAAATCTGTTTTGATTTAATCAATAGGATTTCAAATTCTGCCTTGTTTTGTTCCGTATTTCTAAAAGAATTGAAAACTTTATTTAAACTGACTGCAACAGATCAAAATTTACTACTGGGCATTTTGCCTGACGTAGAAGTTAGGTATACAACAACAGTATTTTTGAGCCATATGTTTATAATTAATAATAGGGAACATGAACATCTTTATCGACATTTTATTAGCATGACCACTCTTTCCTTGCCTGGAGGTTAGATTTTTAGAGAAAATATACAATCGATATAATAAACATTCTCCGAGTTTTCCATTCGGTAAAAAACAAGATGAATAACAGATCAAAAGACTGTGTCAAATATTTTCGTATGGTTGCAAAAAAAAAAAAACATGGAAAAGTGAATATCAATGTGATTGAAGTTTCAAAAAAGAAAACCACACACGAACACATAAGAATAGTTTTTGACAGTGAAAAAGAAGTTAAATTACGTCCTCTTTTGATTCTCCTTTGCATTACGTCAATAGATACTTTAACCTTATCACATTGCACTAAACTCTATTTGGTATTTTTGATAATAGTGATTATTTGAAGAAACCAAAACAAGTCAACATTTAGATTTTGTAAATGCAATATTCATTGTTTTTTGTAATTATAGAAGTTGCAATTGCCCAGCACAATATCTTTGAACAGTCTTGCTTCGAAAGATAATACTACCTTAAACTTCAAATTGCTGACACGGAAAAGGATAATAGATAATATGAATATTATTGAGAAGATTAAAAAGTTTTTTATATATTTCTATGAAAAACTTTGATCGGCAATTGTGGCCCCGCCCTACCACCAATGATCATGATTTGAATCAACACTACCTGAAGATGCTTCCATATAAAAGAAGGTTATGGGGATAACGAACAGTATTCAATCTCAAAGTCCATAGAACAATAAAAAATAAGAGCATAGCAAACGCGGACATCGATCCGAAAATCAGAGGTGAGATAAGGTGCCATGGTGGAGTGAGCATCCCCTGCTGACAGGTCACGCCCGCCGTGTGATTCTTGTCATGATCAGGAAATGATGGAAAAATTTGTCGTCAATTCAGTGTATACATAATGGACAAACAATTGGTATGAAAAAGGTCCGTCAGCATTTGATTCAATGATAAATTGTATTTGCTGACCATGTCATTGTATCGACCATAGAACTTACCAAATGATGACTTTAAACGAGACGGCTGATATTCTTGTTTCATCAACTTGCTTGTCAATAATTTACGTCGTATTAGAAATTGTTTATATGTAGAGCAAGCTCTTACATATCGAATCAACTTCGTACGCAAACAGAATTTTGTTTTCATAAACTGTTGAGGCAACTATTATCATTATGCATTTCCATTTTGTGAATGATATGTTTTCAAAACATGTGCCTTGAACATACCCCATTAAAGATGAAATGAAAACTGTAGTTCAGGATCTTGATCCTGAAACAAAACATACTCATTTACATCATTATACCTAAAATGTCCTCAAACATATTTTCACTGTCGTCTAATAGTGAAAAGCAACTTAACATCATATGCATATTATAGTTACTTGTTACCTTATTACAAAATTGACAAAATTTACAAACAGTTTTCATCGATGAAACCTGAATAAAAAATTGATTGATAATCTTTTTGAGGGATCTTCTCTAGCAATCTGCCACAATTTGTTTGGGTTCAACATAGTATGTATTTTACCGAAAAAAACATATCAGGATTTACAGACAAAGCAACACGCCATTGGTTTTCCACTGCTGTCCATATTGTTTTGATAATCATTCTTGAAAATTATATTTTACTGTATATAATGCTACAATTGTTTTCAAACATATCTAAGAGATTGTATTTGCTAGCCGTTTGTAACATGTTTTTGGTTGCAAATTTTTTTTTAGATACATGAATATCAGAAATAGACTTATAGATCTGATAATGTACAACAGTTTTCTTCTGACTCATGGAGTTTACCTAAGAAAAGGTAGGCGACATTTATCAATGTAGCCCTGAATGGTCCACAGTCCAATATTCGATATGCTTGAAAGCGATGAAGAAAACTTTGAGAATCCTTGAATAATCCTGGCGAAGTGTCTTTGAACATATTTAAGTTGTTGCATGTCTTTTAGTGGTAATAACGGCCATATCTCGCAAGAGTAGAGGGCAGACGGTAGCACGACCCGTTTCCATATTCTTGCTGATACAACAGATGAATGTCACAGTTATTAACACCAAAAAAATATAAAGAGTGGATTTTTGATCTCGCAGTTTTACACACTCATTCTGTAAGTTTGTCACTTTTCATATTTGCCTGGAGAAGACAACCAGCATACACTGTACTTTCAAACGGAGGTATTTCATTGCCAAAAAGCCTAGCGCTACAAGATATGTAACATTTTTGGTTTTTCTAAAAACAATAAAAACACTTTTACGTTGATAATAATGGAGTCTCCAGGTGAATGCATAGTTTTCTACAAGGTTAAGTAAACACTGTAATGATGTTGGTGAATTATTATGTTGGTTGCTCATTAAAGTAGTATCATGAAGAAGGATATGGATATAACCAACAGTATTCAATCTTAACGTCCATTAAACAAATATACAAAATAAGAGCAGAGCAAACACAGACCTCCGAAACATCAGAGGTGGGATCAGGTGCCATGGAGGAGTGAGCATCCCCTACGGACCGGTCACACCCGCCGTGTGCTCATAGTCATAATCAGGAAATAACGGAAAAAATCCGTAGTCAATTCAGTGTATAAATAAAGGACTAACAATTGATATGAAAAACGTCAGTCAGCATTTCATTCAATGATAAATTGTATTTGCTGACAAAGTCATTGTATCGACCATAGAATTTACGAAACGATGACTTTAAACGAGACTGATATTCTTGTTTCATCAACTTGCTTGTCAATAATTTACCTCGTTTAAGAAATTGTTCATATGCAGAGCATGCTCTTGCGTATCAAATCAACTGAGATATAAATACTCCGCATGCAGGTGATGAAGGTATATTGCTGCATAGGTAAGGGAATTTGACGATAGAAAAGTTAAAGTCATCACGTTTATCATATAGCTTGGTTGTTAGATTACCATTAGTGTCTTTTTCAAATAAAACATCCAAGTATGAAGCAGAAGTGTCGGACTTTGTGGTATCTTTTATCTCAAGCTCACGAGGATATATCGGGTCGACGTAGGAATGGAAATTAACATTATTAATTGACAATACGTCGTCGATATATCTAAATGTCGAGTTGAAGGCCACAGTGTTTTCTTCTTTTCACGCAAAAGATTTTGTATAAATTCTGCTTCATATGAATATAAAAAAAAGTCTGCTAATAACGGAGTGCAATTTGTACCCATGGGAATTCCAATAGATTGTTGGAATATCTGGTCTCCAAAAACCACATAGATATTGTCAATGAGAAACTCAAGCATCTTCTTGATGTCAACTTCAGAGTACTTATGTGTGCAATCAGTATCTGCCAAAAAAAATTTTCAAATGACCAATGACGAGGTAAGTAAACTTACGAGTCCCATTTTTGTTGAAGAAGCAGCTGTCAATGACATCAAAAAGCCTGGATTTTAATTTGTCGTGGGGAATTGTTGTGTATAAAGTTAAAAAGTCGTAAGTTTTTATGCTGTAGATTTTTGTAAAGTCATGTGATTTCAAATTGTCTAAAAGTTCTTTAGAATTTTTAAGTATCCATATCTGATTTACACCACTTCTTGAATATATAGTTGTACAGTACTCTTGAAGTTTTTCCTTCAGTACTGTCAATTTTTTAGTGAGAAGTAACAAAAGAGGCTTGGTTGAACATTTACTGGAACCTGCAATGTATCTTTGTTTCTAAGGATTCTTATAAAGTTTCGAAATCCAATATATAAAACGTAGTTCAAATTCATTTTGGCTCTCTGGAATATTAAAAGTATTCAAAACTGACAGGTGATTTTGAAGAATTTCTTCCTAAGAAAGAGAAGTATGAATATAAGTAGGATTACCACTTGTAGAATTAAATCCAAGTTCTTCTAGAATGCAATTTATACAATGAGCCTTACAAACGAAGACAATGTTGTTACCTGCTTTGTCAGCAGGACATTTCGTCTTCGTAGTAAGTTTGTAGTAAGTTTGTTTACAACATGTTTTTGTATATTTGTATTTGTTTTTTTTAGCTTTTTACCATCAAATCATCAAACATCAAACGATCATCACTCTTAGATCTCGTCAACTTTTGTAAACTGGGACACACTTTTGCCTATTATAGGATCCGCGCCCCTGCGTGTACTGTTATTCTGAAAATAAAGTGGTTATCTTGCTGTAATCCGTGTCTCTATAATTTCTTTGAATAAAAGTTACATGGAAGGAAGTACACTTATATAAGATTTTGGACAACATTTTCTTGTACACCCCAGGGTATGCCCCACTAGCTAGCACCACCCCAACTGTATAAAGGTAAGAAGAAAACTGTAGGAGGTTGTGGGTGAGTTTTACGTCCACAGAGGCTTGACATATTTCATACAGGTAAGACTTCAGTAAAGACAGGATCGACTGAAAATATACAAGAGTCAGAATAATAAAGAAATGATGGAATACATGAGTGGTATGGTCAGATGAAAGGCCAGCTACATGATAATGAACGAGGGTTGTCCGTAAAGTTCGTTGGCAAGCAAAAAAAAAATAATAAAAGTTGCTTCATTGATATTTATCATTGGCATATTTCTGATCCTTTATTAAATTTGAATTACAAAATGTTAAATTTTATTCAATTTCAAACATTAAATTTCAATTAGGGCTTCATAAGTAGCCTTGAATTTTCACGTTCAATGTTTCAAAGTTTCAAAATGTCTGAGCAATTAAAGTCAGAACATGTAAGACAGTTTCAGAATCGTTCCAAAAAGGGACGTTTTCGGAATAATTGGAGCAGTAAGCAGTAATAAAATTCTTTCTAGACATCGGATTAACAGCTACTGTACAGAGACCAGCACATTCTGTAAACAATCGGGAAAGCATAGTTAAATAAGTCCTTCAATAACATAATTATTATTTTCAGAGGGAATAAACAGTTTACACAGGACATGCGTGAAGGAAAACCACTATTCTATTATTGCAGTGCTGCAAAAAATGAATTTCGTATCTTGATCATGGATTTACCGTATTTCCGTAATTAAAATCGTCTCTACATGGAAAAAAATGGATGATAGCAGGATATGAGACAGGCATTGTTTATACATATTATTTAACCTATGACATTGGACTTTTTGTGTACATTTTTATGACTGCTTAAAGTGACATAAGAAAAGTATTGACTTAAACGGTGACTATGTTAAGAAACGCTCGTATTTAACTTTTAGGTGGGTAACGTCAAGAATTTTCGTTTTAGTGCTCCGGGTATATAAGTTTGAAACTTTTTTTATATCTAATAAAAATATAACCATTTGTGCTCTGTTTTTAACAAAACATCTGAATTTTTTTAGAATGAAACATGAATTTTATGAAAATAATAGTTTCATATATTTTTTCAGTGTTTGTCGGAAATTATCAATGTTGTCCACAAACTTTAAGGACAACATTAATAATCAGTCAAATTCAGGAATTTCTAAAAAAGGCTCAATTTTATGACTATTATTGTATAGATTGGATTGAATTGAAAATATAGCAGTCAGGTTTGAATAAAACAAAAATTTATTTGAAAAAAATATAATTTTATTCTTTAAATTGCTGGAAGTCATCAAAGTAACAAATCCAAATATAAATTAATAGTAAAGTGTTCCTTCCTTATCAATTTTATTGTCAATGAAAAGGCACCCTCTTTCATAATTTTTATTTTTTTATTCATTTAATTTCTTGATTTCATTTTTATTTCCTTTATTTTTCCTTGAAAGACAATGATTTAGTTTTTAGTGGCCTTATATTGTCAAAACTTGAATTATATATATATTATAGTTTATTTGAAATTATTTCAATGAAAAATCTTTGCACATCTTTTCTTTTAAAGATCATTTGTTGAGTTCTCGCCAGAGATCAACCGCTATGAAATGAAAGTGGATTTACCGGGTTTTCCCGTACTATTTATATATAGCATCTGGTAATTTTTATATCCTAATCGGTAAAAATGGACTCCATTATCACGTATCCAATGTAAGTTTTAATGTGATTTGTATTTAAAATGCCTGCAATGTTTGTATCTGATTCAGTTAATATTGAAATGCTATTTGTACAAGTGACTGTTATTTCCTTCTTTTTTGTTCGTAATATCATAAGAATGTGAACAATTCATGCATGAGGTATATATATAAGACATATTTTACATCATCTTCCAAAGTAACTACTAGGATATATATAACAGCAATTTTTGAAAGCCTAGTAATAGTAAAATGCAAATAAACTTATATAATCATACTGATTATGTAAGTATTGAACGGATTTATAAAATAACATTATATAATACTTGTGTATAATATAAAATTCCCTATTGTTGATCATTAGAAAGAAAACCCTACAACTGATGTCCGAGTCAGTGTTTATGGGACTGTGTGATAAACTTGGGACTTCGACATTGGTGGCCATGAGGAGAGATGTAATGGACATCAGGGATATGGTGGTAAATCAAGCGACAACAATTGATGAGGGCAATGTGATGTGGAGCGGAAGTCAAAGAGAAGGACTCAGACTAGACGGATCAGATTTAGACATTATGTACTGGCCAAATGATCACCGTGTGATCTGGGAATTATCTCAGTCTCAGTTTTACAACACACACAGACAAACTCTGATCCTCTGTGACTGTTCTGATAGTCCACCAGGATTTACTTTGTTATATTTACTGTTACCAAGCAGCGATCAAAATATCCAAACAGCTTGTATTAGAGTGAATAACAGGTATTATATCTCCAGTTCAGAATACAGAAAGAAGACGTGGTGTCATGCAGTTTCAGCTTTACCTGACTCCTTTCCACATGGACCATGTGTAAGCGGATTTAAGAGATCACTTGAATATGATTTAGCAAAATGCTTCGCTTCTGACTTTTGGCCTCCATGTGCCTCCTCATGGTTAGACAGATGTCACTCATGGCCTAAGCCGCATATTATTGATGAGATAGTAAAGAATGGATGTCACTTTGTAGCAATAGGAAATACACTAGGACATCATGTGCACAATGAATGGAGAATTTCTTTCTCTTTTGCTGAACATAAACTTGTCAGTGCTATGAATCACTGTCAATTCTTAACTTATGGCTTGCTTAAATTATTCTTAACAGAAATAGTTAACAATGGACTAAATGATGATGATAAATTACTGTGTTCCTATCATATAAAGACAGCCGTTTTCTGGGTGATTCAACAAAATACATTACAACATTGGTGTCCTCATATTCTACTGGAGTGTTTCTGGATCTGTTTCAAACTAGTCCTTAAATGGGTGTATGAGGGAGTCTGTCCTCACTTTTTCATTCCTCAAAACAACATGTTTCTGAGTAAAGTCCATGGTGAAGCACAACATCAGCTATTTGTAAGACTGTATGAGTTGTATGAAAAGGGTATAGTATTCCTGCTACACAGTCCTTCCATTAGGTCTTGTATTATCAATGTCCTTCACAACTCCCGCCTCTCCATCTGTACAGATGAGCATTTTCTGATTTCTGAGGCTGAGTTTGATAAAAAGCTTTTGATGGAGATATACACCAATGACATACTTGACACACCAAATCTAGAAACCTGTATGAGATATATACATACAATAGAACAGATGGTACACTCTCCCCTCCTGACACAGTATCAAGTCGTGATGCTAAAGAAACTTGCAACTGCTGTCCTTCAGAAAACAGCTTTTATAATGCACATGGAAAGCTACACACACAAAAACAAACTGAGGTATAGAGCTGACAAATACTCCAGTCACATGCTGAAATTAGCAGCCAAGTTTGGTTTTATTACTGACATGATGTATATAGCCATTTATTATTCCAAGACACATAGATACATGGAAGCTTTATCTATTATAGAGACTATCAAAGTCAAGTTAGCACAGCCTTATGTGATGTATGGATTAAAAGTAGATGCAGAGATGTATACTGAGGCTGTAGGGGGACTGTCCTGGTTTATAAAGATGAGACAGGCTGTAGCATTGGATATTATATTTGACAATGACATCCATTACATCAGTGAACTGATACCGTAACAACTGTCTGCTATACAGAACAAGCATTTCGCTTTACTTATCCCACCATTTGTACTGTTATACATGCTAGAGATCTTGTGCTACAGACATGTAGACACAATGAGAGTACATACAGCTCTAGATGATCTACAGACCCTAGTTTACTATGATCAGGGACAATATATAAATATAGATTGCAGAGACATATCGTGGCAGATTCTGGGGATCTGTCACAGGTGACAGGGAAGCTCCAGGCTGCTCTATACTCATACCAACAATCTCTCATACAAACACCATTCAACAAAATACAGACAGCTACAGAAATAAGAATGCAGGGATTTTGTCACTAAGATAGTAAAGTTAGTAAAATAAATGCTTAACATTTGTGGAAGTCAATCGGATAAAATTTATAGTAAATATATATTTCTTATTCTACCATTTTTTCAGAATAACCATTTTACTGATTTGAAAACATTATTTCATATAGAAGTAGAGAAGTTTAGTAATCCAATTTTTACATAATGTTACAGATTATTTTCTAAAAATGAGAGGGTTGTCTCAGAAAAAACATCTTTTGTTTCACTGAGATTACAAAGTACAAAATTGGCATACATTACGATAAATATTTTTTTCATTATCCCTAAAAATTTGATTTTCATTGAATTATCTAAATATAAAGAATATGGAGATAACAAAAAGTTTTTTATATCAAACTACATAAAACAATACAAATTAGTAGAAAAGAAAACACGGGTCTTTGAAACATCAGAGGTGAGACTAGGTGCCATGAAGGAGTTTGCCGACCGGTCACATCCGCCGTGTGCTCCTTATCATGATCGGGAAATGACGGGATAATCCGTCGTCAAAACAGTGTATAAATAATGGACAAACAAAAAGATGAAAAACATTAGTCACCATTTGCTGACAAGGAAGATTTTTTTTTTCTCTCAGGTAAACGATCCAACTGTCCAATGATGACGTCAAACCTAGCTCAAAGTGTTTCTCAATTTGTTGGGGAAACTGTGCCTCTTATAAAATTTATTTTTGCATAAATCCCGCACTGTTCTTATTTTTTTTGGTATATTATACATTTCACTTACTAGTGTTACCAAAAAAAACTTCAAAGTAAATTCTTTTATTTGATAATTTTGCAATCAAGATCATAAAACTGGCACAATTGTTAACGGTCTTTACGTAGACCTTTGATGATTTGGTCCTCTATTTTCAGGTCATCTTTATCAGGAAAAATTCTAATTTTTTAACGTCAGATAACCAGTCATGTCAACCTCAAACTCCTTCAACTAAAGTTAAACCTATTTCAATTGGATTTTTTAATCGGTAACATCTTATTTCCCTACGTAAAAGAATTAACACCATCTCAACATAGTGTTCCTTAAAAATTTAAAAAAAAAAGTGGCTCAGCATATTAAGGTGCTTTAAATCGATAAATATGAACAATAATGTTGTTTTGTCTTATTCATCCGCATTGCAACATTTTTTATATATACTACGCATGCGTAAAAGTTAGTCCTATTAAAGTCTTGTTGTGAGATGTGTATTGTTTCATCATGTATATTATTAGTAACAATAAGTTTCTTGAACATTCCAGAGTGGTCAACATGTTTCGTCATTTTATTTAGAACATTTTTAAATTTTGTCCAGATTCTTCCACTCGACATGTTTATCATGTTTTACCAATTTCTAGAATATTCTAGATTTATGTTATTGTATAAATACACTGTCCATTCGATGCATACATATACTTTGTCGTATAAGCACTATTGAGATATAACTGGGATATATATTTTCACTGAGACATTGTGTGCGGCAACGGACACTCTGATGTATGTATTTTTAGATTCTTGCTAAGTTTGTACTTTATGTTTCATATACTTTTTATATATTACTGTAAATAAATTATTGTTAAGTTTAAATTGTGTTATTGATCTTTGCTGGCATTTAGGGTTATTCTGACCCATAACAGAGATGGGGGCTCGTCCGGTATAAAGAATTTCTTGCACTTTTGCAGCTTATTGTAAGAATATTGTTTATTGAACCGTTAAATTTGATTATAAGCCAGCAGAAATCAACATGGTGTTTTCGGTCAAAGACTTTCTTAGTTCACACTAAAATATTGACAGTAGTGAACGAAAAACTTCAAGAGTACTGTACAACTATATATTCAAGAAGTGGTGTAAATCAGATGTGGATACTTAAAAATTCTAAAGAACTTTTGGACAATTTGAAATCACAAGACTTTACAAAAATCAACAGTATAAAAACTTACGACTTTTCAACTGTATACACAACAATTCCCCACGACAAATTAAAATCCAGGCTTTTTGATATCATTGACAGCTGCTTCTTCAGCAAAAATGGAACTCGTAAGTTTACTTACTTCGTCATTGGTCATTTGAAAAATTATTTTGTTAAAACAGATTCTGATTGCACACATAAGTACTCTGAAGTTGACATCAAGAAGATGCTTGAGTTTCTGATTGACAATATCTATGTGGTTTTTGGAGACCAGGTATTCCAACAATCTATTGGAATTCCCATGGGTACAAATTGCGCTCCGTTATTAGCAGACTTATTTTTATATACATATGAAGCAGAATTTATGCAAAATCTTTTACGTGAAAAGAAGAAAACACTTGCTGTGGACTTCAACTCGACATTTAGATATATCGCCGACGTATTGTCTATTAATAATGATCATTTCCATTCCTACGTCGACACGATATATCCTGGTGAACTTGAAATAAAAGATACCACAGAGTCCGACACTTCTGCTTCATACTTGGATATTTTACTTGAAAAAGACACTAATGGTAATCTAACAACCAAACTATATGATAAACGTGATGACTTTAACTTTTCTATCGTCAACTTCACTTACTTATGCAGCAATATACCTTCATCACCTGCATACGGAGTATTTATATCTCAGTTGATTCGATATGCCAGAGCATGCTTTACGTATGAACAATTTCTTAAACGAGGTAAATTATTGACAAGCAAGTTGATGAAACAAGAATATCAGCGGTCTCATTTGAAGTCATCATTTCGTAAATTCTAAGGTCGATACAATGACCTTGTCAGCAAATACAATTTATCATTGAATGAAATGCTGACTGACGTTTTTCATACGGGTTGTTAGTCCATTATTTATAAACTGAATTGACCACAGATTTTTCCGTTATATCCTGATTATGACAACGAGCACACGGCGGGTGTGACCGGTCAGCAGGGGATGCTCACTCCTCCATGGCACCTGATCCCACCTCTGATGTTTCGGGGGTCCGTGTTTGCTCTGCTCTTATTTTGTATATTTGTTTAATGGACGTTGAGATTGAATACTAATCGTTATTTCCATATCCTTCATCTATCTTTAAAAAAAACTAACTACAATCATCCTGTGTTTGGGTCCATTACTTTTTACTTTACGTTACTTTACATCACTTTTTTGAGAAGCGTCCTCGAAATGTTTGGAGGATAAACTGACATCAGTGTCTGATTCATAGTCATCCAGTTGACTACGGTTATCTTCAGAAAACCAAACATTTGTCAAACAGTATCGATCGTCATTGTTGTTTGAAAACTGACGCCTGAGTGATTGCTTTATGACATGACATTCCATTTCAAAAGGATTGAAGTTTCTTCTTAAGGACAACACGCTGTACTGACAACTTTCTTCAAATATACCATAATCATTTAACTGTTTATCGTCCTTTAAAATCTCATCCTCTCTACTTCTAGATCTTGCAAAAGACTGTACAGACAAATCATGCCTGCAGTCGTCATCATACAAAAGGGCTAAAACCATTCCTTCTTCCTCCTTTTGGATAGACAAATTATTTCTTTTAGGTGAAAAATAGCTTGGAGATTGCATTATTTGAGAGGTTCTTATATCTGCATAGATATTTGTATCAAGATCTGTATCCGTTCTAGAACTTGTATGAATAGTTACCATGGATAGCGTTTGATCATTATGTTCTACTGACTCAGCATGGGAATCTAAAACTAAAACAAATTGATGTAAGCAATTCAATTTTGGTATCAAAAATATACCGTGTTCATAACAAAGATTGTATGTGTTTTGATATTTTTTAAAAACTCCTTTAAATTGGAATAAGAACAGATATATCCGAGTTCCTCATTTAAAACAAAGTTTTGTCTGGTTTGAGGAATTTTTACGATGACACATACGGAGAAACAAACATTATTCGAGATCAAAATCAAAATCAAATAATGAAATAAAATTAAAAAATAGGAGCAGAGCAAACAGAACCTCGAAAAGATCAAAGATGATATCAGGTGCATGTTTTTGAAAATTTTGATTACCTGTTTCCTGAAAACTTTCTACCTGGCTTCTTTTCTTTTTCCTGGCACTAATCATAACATAAAATTATGAAAAGATAGTATGCAATTAACAGCTTAGAATGTAAACAATACGATTTTTCCATTGAATAAGAAATGTAATGTTTACTTTGAATTGTAGTATAAAACCCATGCTGCTACTAGGACCACTAATATGAATCCCATCAGAGTGAAGAGAATCTTCTGCCATTTAATATCATCGGTAGGTAAAGGTTTTACATGCGTTGCTTAAAGTTAAAGTCCTTAATGTTTTAAATCAACTGATCATTTATTAACATTATTTATATATCTCTAATATCTCATTAAAAACCTGCTTCCAAATTTATTTTATTATTTCCTTTTTCCTGATAGATTAAGCATAATTTCTAAAATTTCCAAGATTGTGGTAATTTGACTTTTTTATTTGTTCAAACCACTTATATGAAAAGTGAACTAATAAATTTTAACTACTCTTGTTCCCAAGACATAAGAATCAATTGCAAAAAGAGAATTTACAATTGCAATAGAAATGCTATCAACTTTCATATTATTTCATATCATTTTCTAAAATTCCAAGTCTTTGAATATACTTTAAATTGATATTTTTCATCTTTTGATTACAACGAAAAAAAAATCGAAACTAGTTAGCATGATAAAATTTACTGTAATCACAGTGTATTTTAATGGGAAAAAATAATTTTTCACGGATATTCCATGTTAAACTGAGATTTAAAGCAAAAATATTCATATCAACATATCTACATCCATCAACTTGAAATACTTCACAATTATTATGAGTGCTTAGAAATTTCCATACATGTACTTGTAGATTTAGTAGAATCATGCAGCCCTTGAAAACAGTCAAGGGCACAAGAGCCATCTGAGCAATTACATTTCTCTCCACAATTCATTCCATTCCGACATCGTTCTGGAGGTGTAGGAACTGAAATATGTATAGAATATCAGAAAATATAGAAAGCAAAATTAAAATATGCCGATAAGAGAGGTCCTAAATATTAACTTGATTCTGATATTTGATTCGATAACTGAATTTTTTTATGTAATGTATGTTAACGGTAAGATTTTATACTTGATTCTTAAAATAAAAACCTGTATAAGTAGAAACAATTGTGTTGTTCTTTAGGCAGCCATTTACTCTATCACATATATGACTTGAGCAGTTACATGCTTCTTTACAAAATCTCCCATAGTAACCCTTAACACACTTTCCACTACAGTTTACACCGAATGTTCCAGCCAGACATTCTACAAACAGCAGCTTATTAGAATAAAAAAAATAGCAGTCGTTTATTACTTATTATTTGTAATGTTCCCAGAATTGAAATAGAAACAGTATAAACAGTTTAAATGGAGAAACTTCGCTTCAAGTTTTGCTTAATGATTTCTTATCCAGAATATTTTGTTATTTTATACTTTTGCTTTATATTTTTATCAGAAAAAAATAAAGGTAGTTAATCAAATAGTAACTTATTTTATCCTCGTTACCTTTGCATAAATTTCTTTTTCTGAAGTAATTAAGACAACAAATACCATCTCTTGAAAATAAAGAAGGTTAACATGATAGTAAAATGTGGATCAATTCAAGAAAAAAAATACAGAAAGAATATAAATAATTGTTTTAATACAATTATTTATATTTCTTCATTTTTTTCTGTTCAATTGATTATATGCTTTAAAGTAAATCATTTATTTATCAAATAAAATTTAATCATACGGAAGTTGATACGGCCTTGAAAAGTATAGAACTTTTTGTCTGAAATATTCAGAAACAAGCAAGAACAAAATGTTTAACAGGAAACAAGAACAGGAAAAAATATCAGTTGTCTGAGGCAAACCTTTTCTCACATGCGTTGCTGTTTTGGAAAGGCAAGATCAGAACTCCTAAAATAGCTCCAACAGCAAACATTGTCAATCTCGTACTGGTCTATTCCGTCACATTGACAGCTGTCTCATTTTGTTTATGTAACTTTTTACTGCTTTAAGTGAGTCAGCAGAAACATATACAAAAACATTCTCTTTCGGGGGTGAGTAAAAGTTTATATCTATTCATCAATCTTGTCGAATTCATAAAATAAGTAGGCTATATACCTTGTCAGCAAATACAATTTATCATTGAATAAAATGCTGACTGACGTTTTTCATACCAATTGTTAGTCCATTATTTATACACTGAATTGACCACGGATTTTTTCCGTTATTTCCTGATTATGACAACGAGCACACGGCGGGTGTGACCGGTCGGCAGGGGATGCTCACTCCTCCATGGCACCTGATCCCACCTCTGATGTTTCGGAGGTCCGTGTTTGCTCTGCTCTTTTTTTGTATATTTGTTTAATTGACGTGGAGATTGAATACTGTTCGTTATTTCCATATCCTTCTTTCTAAGTAATGCTAAAATGTAAATATAAACGATGCTTTTAACAAAGTTTTTGAAACAGGAAAATATTAATTTTTTTACTACAAACTCAAAATCGTTTAATAATTTCAGGTTTTATAATTAATATAAACAGGATTTAAAAAATACATTCTGCATTAAACTGAAAACAGAATCAGTGACCATGGATAAAGAAAAAACGTGATTAGAGAAAGTCAGAAACTTAAAAAAGTTTCTCTTCCTATCAAGATACTGTATTACATAAGAAAGGTAAATTAAAATTCAACGTCAGGGGAATATCAAGAAATTTGAAAAGGGGGCGACCAGTTTGAGGTCAGGGTAGGGGCCCACAGCCACAACAAGAAAAAGCCAACGATTTTTCAAATATTGTGTATTTTTTGGACTCAAAATTATGGTCGAACACTTTGTTTTAAAAAGAACTACGAACTCAAACTCTTGATTTCTGCCTATATTTTGCACCTATTGAATTCAATATTAATGGCAATTTGGCCATTAAATCTTTGCTTAATACAAAGAACAGTTATATGGTAATTGATTTATCATTTTAATTTAAATTAGATAGTAAATTATAATTAATTACAGCTTTTGAAAATAGGGGGTTTAGGCGATATTTTCTAGTGAAATCGAACTTTCAAGAATCATCATATTTTGAAATAGTCTTAAATATGATAAAATGTATCTGATATCTTTTCTCATGTTTTATGCAAATAAATAAAACGCATATAAATTAATGAAATATAATTTTTAAGTAGTAAATAGCTTTACAATTGGTGAAAAATCAGCATATTTTTCGGTTTTTGTCTATAGACATTTGTTCCCACCGTGAAACACCAAAAAGCTCTAGCATAAATTTGTAAAATGACAGTCCATATTACCAGTAAAAAGGAATTTTTGTTTCAGGGGGGGATGGGGATGTTTAAAAAACCTGGATATCGACTATCTGAAAAATAATCCCCTTTCGTGTTCATGTTCTTCTTCGCCCTATAACTATAGTCCTGCTGGACACGTTATTACAGGTGACGTAAAAATAGTTCGTAATGAAGACCTTAGATCACTTATTTTAAAAGGTCCTAAATATAGGGAACCCCGATCCTTCAACTGGCGTCGGAATTTCATAAATATTATGGATTCTGTTGAAAATTACGCCAGACGATGGGCTAGATATGAAAAAGAAGACATTAACACCTTGTCAGAATGGATTAAATGTATCAGATCCATGTAAAAGTCATGTATTAAAAGATTGACAGGCAAAGTGAAAACCATCTATCCTTCTGTGTTCAATAAACCAGAAGTGAAAAAAGAATTAGATAGATTACACGATCAGTACGTACTGGTTCCTTCCGACAAAGCAGGTAATAGCATTGTCTTTGTTTGTAAGGTTCATTATATAAATTGCATTCTAGAAGAACTTGGATTTAATTCTACAAGAGGTAATCCTACTTATACATATACTTTTCTTTCTAAGGAAGAAATTCTTCAAAATCACCTGTCAGTTTTGAATACTTTTAATATTCCACAGAGCCAAAATGAATGTGAACTACCTTATATATATTGGATTCCGAAACTTCATAAGAGTCCTTACAAACAAAGATACATTGCAGGTTCCAGTATATGTTCAACCAAGCCTCTTTCGTTACTTCTCACTAAAATATTGACAGTAGTGAAGGAAAAACTTCAAGAGTATTGTACTACTATATATTCAAGAAGTGGTGTAAATCCGATGTGGATAATTAAAAATCCTAAAGAACTTTTGGACAATTTGAAATCAAAAGACTTTACAAAATTCAACAGCATAAAAACTTACGACTTTTCAACTTTATGCATAACAATTCCCCACGACAAATTAAAATCCAGGCTTTTTGATATCATTGACAGCTGCTTCTTCAACAAAAATGGAACTCGTAAATTTACTAACCTCGTCATTGGTCATTTGAAAAATTATTTTGTTAAAACAGATTCTGATTGCACACATAAGTACTCTGAAGTTGACATGAAGAAGATGCTTGAGTTTCTGATTGACAATATCTATGTGGTTTTTGGAGACCAGGTATTCCAACAATCTACTGGAATTCCCATGGGTACAAATTGCGCTCCGTTATTAGCAGACTTATTTTTATATTCATATGAAGCAGAACTTATGCAAAATCTTTTGCGTGAAAAGAAGAAAACACTGTGGCCTTCAACTCGACATTTAGATATATCGAAGACGTATTGTCAATTAATAATGATAATTTCCATTCCTACGTCGACACGATATATCCTGGTGAGCTTGAGATAAAAGATACCACAGAGTCCGACTCTTCTGCTTCATACTTGGATATTTTACTTGAAAAAGACACTGATGGTAATCTAACAACCAAGCTATATGATAAACGTGATGACTTTAACTTTTCTATTGTCAACTTCCCTTACTTATGCAGCAATATACCTTCATCACCTTCATACGGAGTATATATATCTCAGTTGATTCGATACGCAAGAGCTTGCTTTACGTATGAACAATTTCTTAAACGAGGTAAATTATTGACAAGCAAGTTGATGAAACAAGAATATCAACAGTCTCGTTTAAAGTCATCATTTTGTAAATTCTATGGTCGATACAATGACCTTGTCAGCAAATACAATTTATCATTGAATGAAATGCTGACTGACGGTCTTCATACCAATTGTTAGTCCATTATTTATACACTGAATTGACCACGGATTTTTTCCGTTATATCATCATTATGACAACGAGCACACGGTGGGTGTGACCGGTCGGCAGGGGATGCTCACTCCTCCATGACAACTGATCCCACCTCTGATGTTTCGAAGGTCCGCGTTTGCTCTGCTCCTATTTTGTATATTTGTTTAATGGACATTGAGATTGAATAGTAATCGTTATTTCCATATCCTTCATCTATCTTTAAAAAAAACTAACTACAATCATCCTGTGTTTGGGTCCATTACTTTTTACTTTACGTTACTTTACATCACTTTTTTGAGAAGCGTCCTCGAAATGTTTGGAGGATAAACTGACATCAGTGTCTGATTCATAGTCATCCAGTTGACTACGGTTATCTTCAGAAAACCAAACATTTGTCACACAGTATCGATCGTCATTGTTGTTTGAAAACTGACGCCTGAGTGATTGCTTTATGACATGACATTCCATTTCAAAAGGATTGAAGTTTCTTCTTAAGGACAACACGCTGTACTGACAACTTTCTTCAAATATACCATAATCATTTAACTGTTTATCGTCCTTTAAAATCTCATCCTCTCTACTTCTAGATCTTGCAAAAGACTGTACAGACAAATCATGCCTGCAGTCGTCATCATACAAAAGGGCTAAAACCATTCCTTCTTCCTCCTTTTGGATAGACAAATTATTTCTTTTAGGTGAAAAATAGCTTGGAGATTGCATCATTTGAGAGGATCTTATATCTGCATAGATATTTGTATCACGATCTGTATCCGTTCTAGAACTTGTATGAATAGTTACCATGGATAGCGTTTGATCATTATGTTCTACTGACTCAGCATGGGAATCTAAAACTAAAACAAATTGATGTAAGCAATTCAATTTTGGCATCAAAAATATACCGTGTTCATAACAAAGATTGTATGTGTTTTGATATTTTTTAAAAACTCCTTTAAATTGGAATATGAACAGATATATCCGAGTTCCTCATTTAAAACAAAGTTTTGTCTGGTTTGAGGAATTTTTACGATGACACATACGGAGAAACAAACATTATTCGATATCAAAATCAAAATCAAATAATGAAATAAAATAAAAAAAAATAGGAGCAGAGCAAACAGAACCTCGAAAAGATCAAAGATGATATCAGGTGCATGCTTTTGAAAATTTTGATTACCTGTTTCCTGAAAACTTTCTACCTGGCTTCTTTTCTTTTTCCTGGCACTAATGATAACATAAAATTATGAAAAGATAGTTTGCAATTAACAGCTTATAATGTAAACAATACGATTCTTCCATTGAATAAGAAATGTAATGTTTACTTTGAATTGTAGTATAAAACCAATGCTGCTACTAGGACCACTAATATGAATCCCATCAGAGTGAAGAGAATCTTCTGCCATTTAATATCATCGGTAGGTAAAGGTTTTACATGCGTTGCTTAAAGTTAAAGTCCTTAATGTTTTAAATCAACTGATCATTTATTAACATTATTTATATATCTCTAATATCTCATTAAAAACCTGCTTCCAAATTTATTTTATTATTTCCTTTTTCCTGATAGATTAAGCATAATTTCTAAAATTTCCAAGATTGTGGTAATTTGACTTTTTTATTTGTTCAAACCACTTATATGAAAAGTGAACTAATAAATTTTAACTACTCTTGTTCCCAAGACATAAGAATCAATTGCAAAAAGAGAATTTACAATTGCAATAGAAATGCTATCAACTTTCATATTATTTCATATCATTTTCTAAAATTCCAAGTCTTTGAATATACTTTAAATTGATATTTTTCATCTTTTGATTACAACGAAAAAAAAATCGAAACTAGTTAGCATGATAAAATTTACTGTAATCACAGTGTATTTTAATGGGAAAAATTATTTTTCACGGATATTCCATGTTAAACTGAGATTTAAAGCAAAAATATTCATATCAACATATCTACATCCATCAACTTGAAATACTTCACAATTATTATGAGTGCTTAGAAAATGCCGTGCATGTACTTGTAGATTGAGTAGATTCTTGCAGTCCTTGAAAACAGCCAAAGTCACAAAAGCCATCTGAACAATTACATGTCTCTTCACAAAATATTCCATTCCGACATCGTTCTGAAGGTGTAGGAACTGAAATATGTATAGAATATCAGAAAATATAGAAAGCAAAATTAAAATATGCCGATAAGAGAGGTCCTAAATATTAACTTGATTCTGATATTTGATTCGATAACTGAATTTTTTTATGTAATGTATGTTAACGGTAAGATTTTATACTTGATTCTTAAAATAAAAACCTGTATAAGTAGAAACAATTGTGTTGTTCTTTAGGCAGCCATTTACTCTATCACATATATGACTTGAGCAGTTACATGCTTCTTTACAAAATCTCCCATAGTAACCCTTAACACACTTTCCACTACAGTTTACACCGAATGTTCCAGCCGGACATTCTACAAACAGCAGCTTATTAGAATAAAAAAAAATAACAGTCGTTTATTACTTATTATTTGTAATGTTCCCAGAACTGAAATAGAAACAGTAAAACAGTTTAAATGGAGAAACTTCGCTTCAAGTTTTGCTTAATGATTTCTTATCCAGTATATTTTTTATTTTATACTTTTGCTTTATATTTTTATCAGAAAAAAAATAAAGGTAGTTAATCAAATAGTAACTTATTTTATCCTCGTTACCTTTGCATAAATTTCCTTTTCTGAAGTAATTAAGACAACAAATACCATCTCTTGAAAAAAAGAAGGTTAACATGTTAGTAAAATGTGGATCAATTCAAGAAAAAAAATACAGAAAGAATATAAATAATTGTTTTAATACAATTATTTATATTTCTTCATTTTTTTTTCTGTTCAATTGATTATGCTTTAAAGTAAATCATTTATTCATCAAATAAAATTTAATCATACGGAAGTTGATACGGCCTTGAAAAGTATAGAACTTTTTGTCTGAAATATTCAGAAACAAGCAAGAACAAAATGTTTAACAGGAAACAAGAACAGGAAAAAAAATCAGTTTTCTGAGGCAAACCTTTTCTCACATGCGTTGCTGTTTTGGAAAGGCAAGATCAGAACTCCTAAAATAGCTCCAACAGCAAACATTGTCAATCTCGTACTGGTCTATTCCGTCACATTGACAGCTGTCTCATTTTATTTATGTAACTTTTTACTGCTTTAAGTGAGTCAGCAGAAACATAAATGCACAAGCTTTTGTTTTCACTTCTTGCGGAAAGTTGTCTGTATTAAGGCAATGTAAAGTAAGACTGTTTATAACGTGTTTATAATAAATTAAGGAGATAGAAAGGAGAGAGAAGGACGAGAGGGTGAGATATGAATGAATTTGGCAACTGAGGTTGGTTTATCAACAACTAAGTAACCTTGTCTTATTGTTTTGTAGTATGGTAGAATTCAATTTTCCCATTGGTACTAATTACGTTCCGTTGTCCCGTTCTAGGCAGACTTAAGTATAAGTCACATTATCCAGCGATGGGGTAAACGATGAGAAACCGATGCGTTTTTTGATGAAAATGGCGTGATTGCCGGCCGGGCACCACTAATGATCGGACGGTGTCTGAGGCCATTTTGCGAATCGGTGGGGTCATCGGTAGGAAATAATTCGTAGTTAAAATTCAGCGATGTCTCCAACGATGCCTCAAATCGCTCCTTATCGGCAACCCATCATTAACACACTTTTCAAGAATTGGCCGATGTATAACCGAGCATCGTCCAATATCCGTTGAATCTGAGGTCATCGGGGAGTTAAGTGGTGTTCATCGGATTACAATCGATCATCGTCCGGTGTTCGGCCAAACACTGGTCCGTAGTTGACCGATGTACGAACGATGTTAACCAATTTATGAGCGATGTTATATACATCGGCCGATTATCCTGGAACATCGCTTTATGATTAGCAATGCATCGCTGGGCCTTTGTAAGTCCGGCCGGCAGCCACACCATTTTTCTCATAAAACGCATTGGTTGCCCATCGCATGCACATCGCTGGATAATGTGACTGATACTTTTACGACCACTTGGCCGATGTGTACCGATGTTGGGGCATCGTTAACACCACGGATTACCACCGATTACCACCGGTCTACGGTTACCGGCCGGGAAATGTGACCTAGGCATAATCTATATAGTGTGAAACAATTCAATCAAAAACCTTGACCTCAAAAGAAGAAGTCTCGATGTAGATTTCTATATTTAGATATGTGTTTGTTCTGATTCTCTTTTGTATTACTTAAACGAATGTTTGAGTTTTTAAAATACTCTTTGATATTTCATGTCTTGTCTACAACGCTTTCCTAATTAACCAGTTTCTTTCATTGCCTGCATATTTCCCTTTGATCTTTAAAAATTAGAAACCATAGAGTTTGACACTTCTGCTAAACGTTTGGATATTTTCCAGAAAAAAGTCGCAATTCTTCACTCTAAAGGACAGGTGATACAAACAAAAAGTGGATATCTAGATTGGAATACATTTTTGGGTATATTTTTAATGCAAATGCTGTAAATGATAAATTTCTAATAAAGAAATTGTGAAAACCTCCATGACGTTCTACCTTTCTGCATCGATCTTTATAAAAAATACAAATATTTTTTTTACTTCAAATCCCATTTTTGTGAAATTGTAAATAAAAAACGAAAAACTTTATGCGGTAAGACTTGTTCACATTATATAAATGCTGCCTGTTTTGGAGGGTAACAGTTGCAATTGACACCCCGAGGAAAACCATTGTTAATCTTCACGTCAGCGGAGTTTACAATGGTTTTTTAGGGGTGTCAATTTTAACTGTTACCTTCCAAAACATTTTTTTTTATTATACTAGATGTTTTCTTGATTTACTATGTCAGGAATAAAAATCGTCGATCGCATTTTCATTAATGTTTAGAAAGCTTTCAAACTTTCCGCTACTTCGAAAAAGATTTACTGACCTCTGTATTGTTTATTTGATACTCTACGAGTCCTTTATCATCAAAAGTGTCGTTATTTCTGGACTTGCAAGCATGTTTCATCTGTCGTTTGTTGTTCTCAAGTAAGCTACATCGGACGCAAGCTTTAATTGACGCCACGTATATTCCGGTTCTTTCAAACGCGCAACTGACGTATTGAGAATTCTACAGATAGGTCTACAATAATGAATCTGAGACATTCAATTCACTGGATTTTTTGCGCCTTTTTTAATGAGATTTTTTGTGAAATACTAACATTTAACGTAGCCTACTATTTTCCTACGTTGTTCATATTAAATTGTTAAATTTGTCATTGACTTTAAAGTGCTGTTTACTTATTTGCCTCGCTCTTTGTTCTCATTTTAACGTTACCTGTACCTGTACCTGTGCAATAAGTTGAGACAAGTAACTTATTGGGCGGGGGTGCAGGACAATAACAAATTTATTGAACCAGGTTTACCAAAAGATGACGTGACAGAAATGTTTAAAAAAGTATATATATATAGACTCTCATGACGTCATGACGTCATAGTTAACGTTACTAAGCAAAACAATCAGTTCAATTTATGTACACCTGAAGACGGATTATGAAATCCAGAAAGCGCTTGTGTTAAATGAAATTTGGAAACTTCATTTTCTTTTTCTTTTATAATTATTTTCACCTGTGTGACATCGACTGTGAACTATTTTCATATATATATATATATATATATATATATATATATATATATATATATATATATATATATATATATATATATATATATATATATATATATATATAAAAATATATATATAAAGCACTAAAATGACCAACGACACGAATAATAAAAATTGTCAAATTTTCGGGACGCCCTGTCCCTTCCTCAGGACAAAGAAAAAAGTTAAAATGTCATAAAAACAAAGGAAAAGGAGAAACAAAAAGAACTAGCACTACTACTAAACTACTGAACACTAGATATCTACATAATTACATGTTGAATTGGAAATATTAAGAACACAAATAATGAGAGAAATCCGGACCACTTTGAAATGCGTCCGGTCTATCGGGTATACTTTATATATATATATTTACATATATATATTTATACGTGTGTGTGTGTGGGTGTGGGAGGTGTGTGTGTGTGTGTGTGTATTCAACTGTATGTAGCTGCTAATGGTATATTGCTACATAGGTGAGGGAAGTAAACGATTAAAAGGACAAATTAATAATGTTTGTAAGATGCTTGAAGATTGCACACATAAGTACTCTGAAGTTGACATCAAGAAGATGCTTGAGTTTCTGATTGACAATATCTATGTAGTTTTTTGAGACCAGATATTCCAACAATCTATTGGAATTCCCATGGGTACAAATTGCGCTCCGTTATTAGCAGACTTATTTTTATATTCATATGAAGCAGAATTTATGCAAAATCTTTTACGTGAAAAGAAGAAAACACTTGCTGTGACCTTCAACTCCACATTTAGATATATTGACGACGTATTGTCAATTAATAATGATAATTTCCATTCCTACGTCGACACGATATATCCTGGTGAGCTTGAGATAAAAGATACCACCGAGTCCGACACTTCTGCTTCATACTTTGATATTTTACTTGAAAAAGACACTAATGGTAATCTAACAACAAAGCTATATGATAAACGTGATGACTTTAACTTTTCTATCGTCAACATCCCTTACTTATGCAGCAATATACCTTCTTCACCTGCAATATAGTCGTATGTCGAATTGCGTTCACCTGTGGCCTCCTCTTCACGTTGTCTGTCATATCTTAAGAAACTGTAAGATTTAAGTGTCATGTCCATACGCTGTTCCCTTTGTGGTGTTCTTAGATTCCCGTCCCTTGATATCTTATCTAGAAACGTTTTAGCTGACCATGCATCTTGGTATTCGTTTTCTGTATCATCAAGCTTATTCTCTTTGTTATATTTTCCCTTTTCTATGCAGTTTTCCTCGTTTGATTTAAAATCTGTAAGAATATTAAACCAGAATATTTTCAAGAAAGATAACATTTACATTATACAGTTGTTTTGACTGCAGTAGAGGGAAACAATCAATTTGCTGGACCGGAATGCAAGTTGTTGCTTAAGGCCGTCTACCGCTGGTAAATGCTTGCACTCTGGTCCATCATGTGGATTGTTTCTCGAAACTCCTGAACACGTTGTTTTGTTATACTCCTTCTAAATAAAATTCATGAATTTAATATAAAATAAAACTAAGAGAGTCTTTATGTGTGTTTTTACTATCTCTTCTTTTAAGAATATACTGGATTTCATCCTGGTTCGCAATAGGCAAAAGAACATTGACCATGTCGATCTGTTTATCTTAAACGACAGGTTGAAATTGATCGGTATTCCTTGGCTCATTAATTTATTTCACAGTAATGCGAATCAGTAGTAGTTTGCGGAATGAGATAAAGCACCATTTAAAGAAAGTGGGCAACAGCATTTTTTTACCTTTCCTGGATCCACGTGTGCACAGTAGGAAAAACAGTCAAATTGTTGAACATTTTAAAGTATGCAATTAGATAAGGAATGTTTATAGTAAGGGCATAACTACGTTTTCTATAGAATCTGACAATAATTGAAATAATAGATATCACGACCTGTAATTCTCTTCTTAACTTTCAAAATATTCATGTTTATGCATTTCTAATTACTTTATTAAAGTACATACATGACATACACATACATATTCTAGGTGCTATTCTCAAAGCTCCTTTCTTTAGTGATCTGTTTGGTACCATCAACCTTGTGTTACTATTGGTGTCAGTATCTAGGATACTATTTTCATATCTTTCATTATCTATATTCCACAGACCAATATTGTTCTCCTGTATAATGTCCTCTATATTGAAAAAAAGAAAATAAAAAATCAGATTATTATTTGTAAAATACAAATTTTCTATCATATTTAAATATAAAACGTTATTCAAAACTATTCTGTTTTCTCTTAATACTTGATGCCTCCCTTTGGTTACTTGCTGCACGAGTTTTCATGTTAATGAATCTTTAAGCATAAAAGCATTTAATTATAGTGTTCAATGCTGTTGAGATGATATTAACGCATTATTTGAAAGGTAAAGATTTCAAGAATTATTTTATTTTAAAGTTAAAGTTTTGATGATATGTGGATCGTACCAAGACTTAATGAAGAACATCACTATTATAATTAAGAAAGTTCCCATCAACACAATTATGATGAATATTGAGTTTCTCGAAGATGATGACGTCATACTTTTTTTTATTCCACTTGAAGACCGAACTGCAATAAATAAAGTGGCGGCGGAAATAGATATCGAATTGCAGTCTTTCGGAACACAATACAAATATCATAACAATACAACATATCTAAATATTTTTTTCTTCATCATCACAATATATTCCGGTATAATGTATTCTGGTACTTATACTTCTCTTTTAGATATTTTTTGTATAAAACAAATTCAAAAAGATATTCAGAATTCAAATTCCATTTCAAACTTCCTTGGTTCATTTATTTATGTCATTTCAATATAAAACCAAGCTTTATTCTAAAAATAAATTTATTTAAAATGCATACCCTCAGCAGTAGAGGTATGAAAACTGTTGCCATAGCAGCCATATATAACATCACACAAATAAGCGAGACAGTCGCATGGTTCTAGACATAGCCTTCCATAGTAACCCTTTATACATTGTTCACTACAGTTTAAACCATGGGTTCCGACGGGGCACTCTATAGAAAGGTAAATATTTATCAATTAAATTTAACATTTTGTAGCAAATATTTAACGTTAATTATATTTTGCTATATTTTTTAAACAACAAAATATTATTTATTTCATTTTAAAACATGAGAAACTTGATAACGAAAAACTTCATTGTAATACCCCTGCAAAATTTCCCCTCTCTGTAAAAGTTATAACAGCACCTGCCAGGACTGGAAGAAAGCAAAAAAAAAAAAAAAACAATTCTAACATAAATAAGTTCATGTTGACAACATTATTTTATAAATAAAAAATATACAAGGAAGTGTTAATAAATGATGGTATGTGAAATAAATCTATATCTCTATCACCACCTTTCAACAGCCAATTACTAGGTAACACTAAAGAACTCTTTGTTGTTTTAACAAGCAACAAACAATAATATCAGTTTTTGTTTTGTATGATATAAAATAATTGAAAAATATGATAGCATGCAATGTCAGTACATAAATGCAATTCAAATTATACTGTATCCGTATGATTTCTAAAAAAAAATTTTTTCTGCTATCAGAAAATGCTACAGAAACAATTAACATTCACTGTCTTCAACAAACCTTTTTTCACAAGCGTTGCTGATCTGGATTATCCCCATGAGTATCCAAAAAACACTTTGCAGGAAAAACATTATCACCTTGTTTGTCAATCTCGTCTCTTCTCGGATACGAATTTCATCATTTATTCTGAGTAACTGATGGTTTCCTAAAAAAAATCAGTTTATGCACTTAAGATCATACTATTGCAAGGAAACATTTGGCCAAAGAGTAGAACAGAGATAGATAAAACATGTTTTTTTATAACTTTATAAATATATATACATGTACAACAACCTTAAGTTCATGTAAGTTCATGATAAACGTGATGACTTGAACTTTTTAATTGTCAATCTGCCTCACACATACATTGCTATTGTATGTTAACAATATATGAAACGAGAACTGTCTCGTGTAAAGTGGTCTTCATTTCAAACTAAATACAATCTACCATTAAGTCAATTTTTCATCAGCTGCTAATTACATTCTGGATTGGATTTGTTCCGTTATTACAGGAGCTTACGGCGGGTGCTAGTGCTCACTCAACTATGGCATCTGATCCCACCTGTGATCTTTTAGAAGTCTTTGTTTGCTGCTCTTGTTTTGTATTGTTTGAATGTATTTTAGAGCTTGAGCACTGTTAGTTTTCTCAATTGATTTATCTTTGACATTTTTAGGATTTTTAAAAGAGATAAAGAAATGTAAAAGATGAGATATTGGTGTCAGAAAAAACGCAATGACTGGTAGTGCAAGTGAGTTAAGGGTATATATATATGGGGGTTTCTATGCAAAATACCAAATTAAATTCCATAATTGTTCTACCTACCGCACAGAAAATGTTAAGATATGCTTTCCAATACAGTGATAGACAGTACACATTATGATGTCAAATTATGATGTCATCGACCTCTACTATACAGATTCATATAACAAACATCAACAAAATCGCTTCGGTGTAAGGACATACCTCGCTTTGTAATACAGAAACAGGGTATACATACGCAGGGTATTCCAAGAATTTAAGAAATCGCTGCACAACACAAGTAAGTTAATGGTACAAATGAAGGTTTCTATGCAAAATATTGATTAAATTCCAAAGTTGCTCTACCTACCGCACAGAAAATGTTAAGACTTTTTTTCTAATACATACTTTGTACCCACGACATGCAATAGCCAGTACACATTATGACGTCATATTGTGACGTCTTCGATTTCTACTACACAAGTTTATAAGAAACATCAACAAAATTGCCTCGGAGCAAGGGTATACCTTACTTTATTTTATAGAAATAAGGTATAAAACGACGCAGGATATTCCAAGGATTTAAGATATTCCTCACAAATGTTGGCACATGACTGCAATTGTTAAGGTACTATTCGTGAAGTTTTAAGTTTAAACAGGGTAAAAATTCACAGTCAAGTGTAAGTTTCGTAAAATCTTTAACAATTGAGAAAGTGCATAGGATTTGTTCAGCAATTATAATAACCTTAAGAATATTCTCCTGAATAGTGTACATTGTTTATTCTTTATAAGATAGAAAATGCCCTCGCGCCAGCGTGATTTTTTTTATGTTATTTATTACTTTGAATGGGATAGAACAATGACGTCATAATATAATGCCATAATGTGCACTTGCATTAATTAACTATGGGTACTAACTATGTATAAGAAAACCAATATGAATTTTCTCTGTACATAAAAAATATTATTAGCTCATTTGCATAGATATATATGCATAATTCACTTGCGAAATGTTGGCACTTAAATCTTTACGTTTATATTTTTGCAGTTTAAAGTTTAAACAGGTTTAAAACTTACAGTCCAGGGTAAGTTTTTTCGATTGAGGAATTGCATATGATATGTTCATCAATTTTATTAATTCTAAGAATATTCTCCTTAATAGTATATGTTGTTTATTTTAAATTAGATAGGATATGCCCTTGCGCCGACGTAATTTTATTGATGTGATTTATTACTTTGAATAGGAGAGAACAATAACATCATAATGTGCACTTGCATTAATAATCTTTGGGTACTAAGTGTGTATAAGAAAATCAATTTGAACTTTCTCGGTACATAAAATATACAACTTACGAATTTTTGTTAGCTCATTTGCATAGAAATATCCATATTTGGCCTTATCTCACTTGCGAGCTTCCAAAAGTAGAACAATATTTTTGTATATAACACTTTGATTTCCTCCAAAGAATTATTTTGAAAATGTTTGCAGAAAAAAAGATTGTTAAAAGAATAAGAAAGTCATTTTACATCAATATGTATTATTACAGAGGCTTAAGGGTTGTGGCCATTTTAGATTATATTGATGTCCTTTAGAAGCAGAGCTCCATATGAAGATATAAATAATGATCAAAATTTAAAACTGAAATTTTGGAATCTTTTCTAAAAACAGTGCGGCTCATGTAACTTCTATATTTTCTGTGCATTAATATAACTCATAATTTTAGATGATAACAGTATTTTTCAGCTGATCGACTGCTTTACATGTTGAAAAGTTTGTAGGAAATTTTGCATCATGAAAGAAACGTCCAACCGCAAATTTTCAAATTTTAAGATCGTAAATGTAATATAATTATTTTCGTTTCAATAGAACCAGTTTACTAATCTTAAGAATAATCCTCTCTTTTGGCATGTTTTCTTTATACAACATTGTCATTTTTCGGTGGTCCATGTCGACAAGCTAAAACAATAACGGAAGAACTCAACAAAAAGTTAGTTTGAAAATTTCTGCTTAATAATATCAAGGAAAGCATTATTGATTCAGTTTCTAAATACGTTTTGCAGAATCATACACTAGTAGATGTAACATGATCATAACATTTGTTATTAAATATTTCTTCAAAACATCGATTAACATTCGACATTGAAAACTTACGATAATGAATCTTTAGAATATGTATCTTTGACATTAGATATTTATTACATATAAGGGTTATGTCTCATGCTGAAGTTCGATTATATTAAGTTTTATTGCAAGAATAATATGATCTTAATTTATGCAAAAAAACATATGCGTTTAAACTGTGCTGCATTGTATAAAGCTTCTACGTTCTTCTATTGATATCGATACCACAGAGTCTGACACATCTGTTTCTTTCTTGGATATTTAACTTGAAAAGACGTTAATGGTAATTTAAAAATCAAACTATATGATAAAGGTGAGGACTTTTACCTCTATATCGTCCACTTCCCTTACTTATGCAGCAATATACCATCATCACCTGCATACAGAAAATATATCTCAGTTGATTCGATACACAAGAGCATGCTCTACGAAGGAACAATTTCTCAAACAAGTTAAATTTTTGACAAGCAAGTTGTTGAAACAAGAATGTCAGAACTTTCGTTTAAAGTCATCATTTCGTAATTTCTATGGTCGATACAATGACCTTGTCAACAAATAAAATGTATCATTGAGTCAAATGCTGAATGACGTTTTTCATACCAATAATTAGTCCATTATTTATACATTATATTAACGACGATATTACCGTTATTTTTCGATCCTGACAAAGAGTGCAAGACGGGTGTGACAGGACAGCAGGGGATGCCTACTCCTCCATGGCACCTGATCCAACCTCTGATGATTCGGAGGTCTGTGTTTGCTCAGCGTCTTATTTTGTATTTTTTTATGAACTTTGAGAGTGAATACTGTTCGTTATCTCCATATCCTTCTTTGTTCTCATTTATTTCTAGGGTTTTAGTGTGCAAAAAAGAAACAGAAGTTTGTTATTATATACTTTTGTTAATTATCATGAAATTTTTGTTAAGTAGAATAAATGAATCGGGAAAAAATCAACGGTCTACGGATAATTCAGAGATTTGATTTAGTGCCATGGAGAAGGGGGAAACGATTATTAATCCACAAATATCATTATTACTTGAACAGTTTAAAATGCAGATCCCTACAAATTCCAGAGAGGTTGCCTAATAGCAAATACTATTTAAAGCTATGTTTAAAGACAACATTACGTTAAAAGATCTAAATACTAATGTTAAGATATGCAAATACTTAATTAATACGAAAAAACTGTTGCTTAAATTTTTTTTAATCTTGTTAATTTTCCTGCTTAAAGGGGAAAATATTATAATTACCCATGTTTTCCAATGACAGTTATATCTTACACCACACCTTTCAATAGAACAGTAACTTTCTGACCTACAGAGTTTTCCATAAAAACCCTCCAGACATCTCACAGTGCAGTGTACACCATAAACTTCCCATGGAAACTTTGTAAAATGAATTTTAATCTAAAGATATTACCAAGGTCTTCAACTCAATTTTCAATTTTCTTTTTGATCACCAATACCTAAAATTACCTCAGAACATAAGAAATTTAAGATAAATCATTCAGACAAGTGGCGTGTGAGTAATTTTGCAAGAACCATAAAATTTCATCGATTGTACTCATCCTAAAAGTAAAAGTGTCTACAAAAAAGTAAAAAAAGTGCGTAAAAGTCTAGATTAATAATAATAATAAGTATATAAATAGAGCACCTGATAAAAGATGGTAGAGACCAGGTGTCATGAAAACGTAAAATAAACAAAAATGGGGCATATGGGACATGAAACAAGGTTCCTTGGAAGTCACACACCCATTTCCCAAGTGTAGTAACCATCCTTAATCTAATTATAAATGGGTCTCAATGCACCTAATGTAATAGCTAATTAAGATTTTTTTCTCTGATATCTTTCTATAATTTTTGAGTCAGTTTTATTTCTATACTAATATGAATGATGGCAATTCTCTCTCAGCTTTTTGGAATGATTAAAGTTATATGTTGTCGTGTCTACCGATACAATCCCCGTGCAAACTTCGGTAAAAATTGAGGCAACACCTGTAAACATGTTAGAGGGAAAAAAATTAATGTAGGACTTCGCTGTAATTTCAACTGTTTCTAAAGATGTACACATAATTTGACATCAGTGCAGTATCATTGTGGCAAAAGTTACAAACAACATACCTGTATCCACATAATACACT